>NC_143062.1:42450000-42590000 GCF_052426305.1 Pelodiscus sinensis
TTGCCAAGATGGCTGTCTAAAAAGGAGGAGGAGATTTGTACTCAAGATGCTTTTGGGTGGTTTCTTACATAGGTTGCAGCTCTTTAAGGAAAGTGAATTATATATATTGAGATCCCAATTTTAATCTCATTTACACTGGTGGGAGGTTTGAGTCAGGCCTTATGTATTGTTGTTTTAAAATAATCCTTGTTAATGGATACTGCGCAAGAGTAAGAAGTCACTTTATAAATCTTTTATACAATTTCACGAGAGTAGTTAGCCCATATCATAGCTTAAGTGGCTAGTGTGACTCATTGAAGGCAGTGCAGTTGAAACTACGTGCCAAATATTTTTTAGATCAAAGCATTTTTTTTTGAGCTATTGAGTGGAGATGGGGGAAAAGTTGGTGTGGGTGGAGTATGGGGAGAAAGAAGTATTTGGCTGGGGAGGGGGTATTTATTGTTATTTTTGAATTTCTGTAAATACAACAGTGTCCCAAAAAAAGACCCAATCCAGTTTTAGCCTGAGCCTGAAAATGATTTTAGTTCAGTGGTTGATTTATAAAACATTTGTTTGGGGAATGGTTTTCAGAACACACATTGTGGCAAACTTTTAACTCTAGTAATGCCATATTTCAGGAATTGTTCTAGTTAAATTTCTAGTATCTGATCAAGAATACTGTTTATTTTTCAGTAACTACATGTATCTCACTCTCTCTTTTATTGGTACATATTTTGCACATGATTATACACCAAATTTTATGTTCTTTTTTCCATTATTTGCACAACCATAGTATTTATTTTTAATCCACAAAAAACATGAGGATTCTTGTATTGCATGTATCCATTTAGATATATCCAGCATTTTGTAGTCAAGTAATATAAAATTATTTTTACCATAATTTCTTAATCTTATTTTCATTTACCTAAATAGTGAAAAACAGCTGTTCAGCAGAGTTTCTTTTAGATCTGAAATAACCTAATTGAAAAATGTGCTAAAAACAATGAGTGATGGTAACAAGCACTAGTTCAAAGCAGGGTAGGGGAAAAAGCTGAGATATTGATGGAAGACCTGCTGGATAACACTCAGATTGCTTATTCATCCTGGTAACTACTTTTTCCTTTTTGTTTATCCATTTCACTTAATGATTTTCTGTGTATTGTTACAGACATCTCAACAGTGAGCATGCGCTGGATGATAGAAGTACAGCCCAATGTAGAGTACAAATGCAGGTTGTACAGCAGTTAGAGCTACAGGTAAAATAAAATTTATTTTAATATTACCTCAGTACTGATCAAATCCAATTCTCTACAGCAATAAAATGAGTTCTGCTTTACCCCACTATGATTGAAAACAAGCTTTCCAAACCTCCTTGTAGTAGTTTTAAAAACCGTCAAAGAAACTGCTGCTTCATTTCCTCTTTTCTAAACCGTAATTTGAAAAGAAATAGGAAGCTTAACCAGGCTGACTGGCTGGGAATCCATCAGTATGTGTCTAATGCATTTTTTTCTCAAATTGGGGGGAGAGCGGGGAACAGGGAGAATAAGGGGGAATGAAATACCTTCCCCATGGTTTAGAGTTGTTGGCATGGAGGAAATGATCAATGTTTGTTTCAAAGCATTGCCTGAACTGGCTTATTTTATTGGTGGTTTCTCATACACTAATACTCTGTTTAATTCTTTTTTCTTTGCCATTTGTGGCAAATGATTTTAAGTGAAAAAGGGGAGGAAGGGTAAAAATTTGAGCTTATTAAAATGTGCAATTGCAGAGGTATGACCCATTTATGTAACTGCCTTTCAAAATGCTTTTGAGTTCTTTATATCTCCCTGTGTCTCTCTGCTCTAGCTGGGCGACTTTGTGTGTCTGTGTGTAGTCAAGAGGTTAGCAAAGGAGGGGAAATTAAAACAATGTTGTACATTATATAGTTACCAGCCATTGAAAAACCTATTTTGTATGCAAGACAGCAATGCAGAGATATATGGAATGCCCTGGGCTAAGTACAGAAGATAATTACATTTGGAATTTTACTGAGTTAAGTCATTTATAGCTTCAAATAGTTGGAGAGAAAAATCAGCAAAAACACACTTCAACTTTTTTGTTGTTACTTTTCAAGATAACCATTTTTTTAACCAAAAAAACCCCTTTTATCTTCTTATCTTACAAATTAGCTTTTTTCTTTCATGGATATTTCCTAAAATTTTACTTTCAGTAACACTGCAGTCAAGACAGTCTTTATATTAGCTGAAGCTATATAAACTATTTTAATACAAGTATTATGAAAATCAAACTACTAATAATAAAATAGCAGAGTCTTGCAGAAATTGCTGTGAGAAATGGTTTATTTTAACAAGTTTTTTGGGTATTTAAAAAAATTCTAGTCTTATTGGTGAACTGATATATAATATAATCTTTCACTAAGGTGCAATAACAGTCATGCTGTAGGTAAGCCTTGTTTGGGTTCTAGTCTGAAAAGCATTATAGGTTCTGTAATATTAATTTAGATTTACTGGATTATGTTAACACCTGTACCCCATTTATTCCATCTAAATTAATACAACAGCTCAATCCTATGGTCAAGGGGAGTTTGTATTGTCTAGGGACAGTAGGATGAAGCCCCACGTGAAGAGTTGAACAAGGGATAGGAGGTGTATGTTGGCTAGTGCTTTATAAGCATGTTACAAAATTGTGGTAGATTGATTGGTGTTATATAACTTTAATCAGAATCTGGGCTTGAGTCATGCTGAAATGTTAGACCACTTCTCTGGTACTTTTGGGGGAAGCCGAAACGGTGTACTTCCAACCCTGTTACTTGCTGGAAGTGCATCCCAGCACTAGTGTTGTTATAGGAGCGCTGATCCTAATGAGCAAATGATGATCGTTAGTGTTAGAAAAGACCTTTTAGCTCAAAGTCCATTCTCTGAAAGCTATAGTCCCTGGTAGGATATGTATCCCTTAATTTAATAATATGACCTTAGCTGAAAGTTCAGTGTTGTGTTACAGACCCATAAGTAATAGATAGGATACATTAGGGCAGGCGTGGGGAATCTTTTTTGGGTTGGGGGCCACTGACCCACAGAAAAATCAGCCGGGGGCCACACCCAAGTGAGAAGCAAAAAAACACAAAACAAACTCTCACTGATGTAGCCCCCCAATTGAGGAGAAAGACACTCCCCACTTTTTCCTCACACAGCAGAGCCTCGGGGTGCCAAGACTAGTAGATTTTGAGTGCTCCAGTCCCATGGGGGGTTAGAGCACCATCATGGGCTTCCCAATATTGGGAATTCCCATGTCTTGAGGGCCAGATCCAGACAAGCTGGGGACCACATCCAGCAAGTCTTATGGATCAGGTCTTTGGGCTTGCATCTCAAAAATAGAGTGAAACAAAGACCAAAAGAAACAATGGTTAGTTTTTAGGGTAGCAAAGGCAATAATCATAGGCATAGACTGAATCTATTCCTCAAATACTGAGTTGTATTCGCATCAGTGATTGCATTAGTTTTGCAAAACATATTGGGTCAAAGCCATAAAGAGTAGGAGTATTAGTGGTTTAGGACTTAAAAGAAAATTCAGTCAGGAGGAGGGTGCGGTCATACGAGCAGCTACAGCTACTCTTCACTTCCAAATGATTCCCTTACCCAGAAGTGAGGATTCCTCTAGCAGGTAGGTTTGTTCTGTTCTGTAAAAAACCTTAGCGGAACGGAGGGTTGGCCCAAGAGTACCATTTGCATTGTAATTGCCTAGCTCTCTAGAATGTGGGCAAACAGACTAAGATCATGATTTACGTGGTTGTCAAACAACTGCAAAGCAGTACTGTTAGTCAGTACAGCCATGTAGTGGATTTGAGTTCTGTGACTTAGACAGGTAAGGCATGGTGTCCCACCACTAAGCCAGTTTACCCTTAGTACTCAAAGTGCTACTCTGCAACTTTGCCAACAAATGGGCTTATAATGTGACTCACAATGCTGAGGGTTAGCAGGCGTGACAATGAGCTAAATTCTGCCTTGTCTTTTACTCCATTCTACTTTTCTGGAGAAAGGGTAGGTTTTGACCTGGTGAGTTATTGTGGCTGTATCCAGGGGAGATGATGTTGTATAATCATATTGCAATTTCCTCATGCCTTTAATGGAAACTTAGCCACATGATGCCACTTTAATTTGTGACTCTGAGATGCCATGTGATGCAGAAGATCCTCAGAGTCCCTGTTGCATATAGGATTGCCAACCCTCCAGAATTGCTCTCCAGGAATTAAAAATTGATCTTTCAGTAAAGATTATGTCATCTGATGAAACCTCCAGGAATATGGCCAACCACAGTTGGCAGCACAGGTGGTGGATATATCTGTGTGATGTTCCCTTCTCTTCTTCACACTCCATGTGTGGCTCCTTGTAGGGAGAGGAAGCATCATTGTAAGGTATTGCATCACCATGATACTGCTTCTCGTTTCTGTGGGAAATGGGAGCCAATGGTTCCCAAATGAACCGACCATAGTCTCAGCCCTTTTGATACTTACTTCACACGCCTGTGATTAACAGTCTTCTTGCTGTGCCTGAAACAGTCTGATCCATTTCTGCAAACTCTCAAAGAGCCAGATGCATGCTGTAGATTAAGTACCACCTTACCATCTGATGTCATCCAGTTCCCCTTCACTGAAACGTCTTGAGAATATGAACTGTGATTTTATATTTCTCTGACTGCGTCCATTGCATTTCTTGACTATCTCATCAGGCATAGCTCTTTTATATGGTTTTTCCTAGAATGAATGTTGTAACTTCACTTTAAGACTAAGTATTGTACTTGGCTTGAGTGTAATGGAGCCAAATTTGATTTTCTTTCTCCATTTTTGTCTTGTTATTGTTAATCTGATGTGTAATATTCTGTCAATGTATGCATAACAGATGTATCCAGTGCTGGAGCTAAAGAAAGTACAATTTCTTGCTTTTTTTATGAATGTTCATGAAAACATCAGGTCACATTTGCATTTGACATGATCACCATTCATTAGGGGAACTGCAGAGAGAGAAATGAGTCATTGGGAATGAAGGAAGAGTAAGAGATTAAGGTATAAATGCAAGCAAGGTACATGCCATGCTGTGTAGCTAGGCCTTAGTTGGAGTAGTACCTTCATTTTGGGGCACCAGATTGGATTAGAAGAGTTGGAGGGCGAGCAAGAAAAATGATAAGTTTGAAAAATAGCATGTGCGGGGGAAACCTGACATGAAGATAGCTGGCCATTGTCAGTGCAGAGAAAAGGCTACTTTGGCCTATTTTGAACAATGTAAAGGGATGTTATAAAGAACATAGGAAACAATAATCCTTGCTAGTGGCGAGGCCATAACAGGCTCATAACTGGTGACTGGCCTCCCTTCCCCTCATTTTCAGTCTGCCAAAATCCTGACGCTAAAGTTGTCTTCATTTCCTGATGGTCTAGATCAGGAGTGGGCAAAAGCCACTCCATGGGCCAGATCCGGCCTGCGCAGCTGTTCCAGGCCCTGCCCCCTAGTGCATTGCCTGGGAGCCGGAGCCACGCGAGCCCTTTCAACGGCTTCTATTTAAAGGGCTCGCGCATTCCCTGTGGCTGTCAGGCATCAGTCCCAGGGAAGGTGCGAGTCCTTTAAATAGAAACAGTTGAAAGGGCTTACGTGCCCCCGGCTCCCGGGCAACACACTAGCAGCAAGGTCAGAAGCAGTGAGCCCTTTAAATAGCAAGAAATGAAAGGGCTTTCAGCTCCTGTCCCCTGCTAACGTGATGCCTGGGAGCCACAGTGGAGGCGTGAGCCCATTAAAGGCTGCTATTTAAAGGCTCTGCCCCTTCCGCCCAAGGCCCCGCCCTTTCTGGGGTGGCCTGCGAATACTTCACAAATTTTTGAAGTGGCCCCCATTCAAAAATTATTGCCCACCCCTAATCTAGGTGCGGTGTCCCTTCTGAGCCCCCCATACTGTCTAAAATCCTTGTCCTTGTTTTCAAGGCCCTTTGTTCTCCCCTGTAGTACCCCACCTGGTGCACTTAGTCTTTCTCTTCATCTCCATTTCCCGTGCTCATGGCACTTGCTCCTGGGCTGGCCTCTATCTTCTGGTATGCTGTCCCTATCCTTATCAGCAACATGTCCTCTTTCTGCCCTCCCTTTCCTGAAGAGTCCAGTGTTCTATTTTCGTGTGTGTTTGTCTTAGTTTTTAACCACTTCACAGCAGGGTGGCATGTGGGGTTTTTTATCTGAGTTGATAAGGTGCTGTATAAACTTAAGAGAACCTACATATGTTTGTAAGAATAGTTGACAGAAGAAAGGTTAAGCAGTGCTTAGGTGCCACAGTGAGAAGCACCTTTAAAAATCTAAGAGAAATACTAGCTAATACTTCAGAACTTGAAGACAATTCAGTGGCCAGGGAAACCCCATGAAGCCCTTATAGGTATTCACATCTAGACTGGACATTTACCTACTAGAGATGGTTCAGAACTATTGGGCACAATATTGCCACAGTGCAGAGAAGTGCCAAATGGCCCACGAATGAGCCCTTAAAGTCTAAATGATTTTATAGCATAGCAAAAAGAAACAAGGAGAAGAACAATAGGTAGAGCCTGTGTCTGCATCTGTAGCTGCAAAAATGAGCCGCAGATATCTGCATTTGACATCTACAGCTGTGGATGCTTGCGGATATCTGCAAATGTGCAGGGTTCTAGATATAGAATTTGTATCTGCATCCATATCCACAAAAAAAAACCTGCGGATATTTGCATCCATACACATGGGACTTAAAGCGGGTATCCGTGGATTTATGGAACTCTAAACATAGAGAAAAAGGAGTGTTGGGGCAGAGAAGACAGTCTTTTGGGAGCTGACCTTTATTCCTTGGTTATGAGAGTGAATTCTTTCTCCCCACCTTCCTCTATCCTAATAAACTGGTTTAGTGCTAAAGTCAGGGAGCAGATTTTAGCTCATACGCATTTAGAATATTCACCTTTAGTCAAGTGCTACTGAGAGACTAACGTACAGCAGGGCCTTTTGGATGACCTTTGAACAGTTTTACAGAGGGAATGTATTTATCTCCTGTCATAGGGAGAGCAACAGGGAAACAGTATTTATAAGTATCTTTGAATAGCCAGAATAGGGCCCATTTAAGAGTAATGCTAATCAGTTTATTTTCTATGCATAACAATTTTTTCCTGAAGAATGCTGTTAGTAATCAAGTGCATTTTCCTGCAGAACCACTAATAGTCCCCATTTCCAGACCTTAAGAGCCCTCGTTAATGCCTCAGTGATGAGAGCTTCCTCACATCAGTGGCCTAGCAAGCCCTCATGACTTCTTTTGAATGATCTAACTGAGTGGCAGGGTGGTACTAATGGAGTTACGGGCTTATATCTTCCTGCCCTAACGGAAAGCAGTTTAAAGAAATTCTTGGGATTTGTAACTTCTATTTGCTGCTTTGAAAGCAAGAGACTTCTATTTTTCATAATTTAAACTCCTGCCTAACTGCATGAGCATTCAAATTCCCAGACTATGACAAAATATTAGTATGTGTCTGCCTGAAATGTCAAGAGGATCTTTAACAGAATTTATCCACCAAATACTGCATTAAAAGAATGCTAAGATGGTGACTGAGAACAATAAAAATAAGGACATTTCCAGTTCCAAATGAAATGTACGGTGCCATTGGGACGGTGGGGTGAAGAAGGAAACTAGCTAGGGGTTCCCCCTGATGCTAGGTGTTAGAAAATTGTCTTTTCTTCGCTTTCATTGGTGTGTCACCCATGGACAGTTTTCAGATCTTGGTTTTGCTGAGAATATTTATTTTATTTTGTTTCTAAATGAATGATCTTCTGCAATATTTAGTCCATGGACTGAAGGCTAGTGTTCAGACTAAACTGTAGGCAGCTCACATGCCCAGCTGTTGGACAAATAAAACTATTCAGAGTAGAAAACCACACAACCTTCATTTACTGAGGCCAGATTTACACTCGTAGGGAATGTTAAATGAAGATGCACAACTCCAGCTACGTTAATTATGTAGCTGGAGTCGACATATCCTTTTTTGCATTTTCCCGCCATCCCCACAGAGGGAGGCCAATGGGAGCAAACGCTCCTATCAGCTTCCCTTACTCCTCACACACAAGCAGGAGTACTGGTCACCGAAGGGGGCACCCTCTGAGTTTGATTTAGTGAGTCTTAACTAGACACACTAAATCAAATTCCGGAGGATTGATCACGGGAGTGATGATCTTCTGTTTAGTGTAGGCATAGCCTGAAATGTAACAGCATTCGTTGGTTTGGTTAGATTTGATTTGATATACATTAATGTATATTAAGGGGCAGCTTCCTCTGAAAGAAAGACATTGGAGAAGAGTCTGATCACTCCATCAGGAGCATGAGATTGGCTCCTTACCCTTCTGTGGAACATCCAGGGAGTTTGGCCAAAGGATCTACTATAGACACAGGATTCTCTTTGCACCTTCCAGTCTTGCCATTGTCCCTTTCTCACAGCCAATGAAGGAGCGGACTTCTCCACAAAAGTTTCTCCAGTCTAGGCCATCAGCTGTAGCAGAGTCATTTAACACAGGCCCAAGCTCTCTGGAGTATTGAGTTTCCATGTTAAAGCCTAGCTGCTGAAACTGCTGGGCAGGGTACCATAAATGAAGGTTATTTTTCAGTGTGGACTCTTGTCTGCTGTAACCTCAACTACAACCTCAAGCCTTGCCACTCAGGCTGGGGGATTTCCGTCAGGAGGAAACCGTGTTTGCCTACCACCTCAAGGCAGATTGGTACTGCTGACCCAAATGTTGTAAGCCTCCATATATCAATATTAGCCCTCTGAGCTATCTGGTGGTTTTCAAAACAAAAACAACAACAAAAAAAAGCCCAGTGACTTTGCTTTTGCACTTTTGGAACACAAGACAATTACTTAATTTTTTTCTCCCTTTAATTCCTATCTTGAAACTCTTATATGACCCAGTTCAAGCCACCACAGCATTTTGGTACAGTTAGAAACCCCTTCCCTTGGGCAGATTAAGACTCCCCCCCCCCCTCTCTTCCCCCCCCCCCCCCCACCATGTAGTGAATGGGGATTTATTCCTAAATTTTTCTTTTACTTGATTTTACCCTGTTTTCTACTCCTAAACAGATGACTCTTATAAGGAGGGCAGGTTTATTAAACTTCCACTGGAATGTGATTAGCTTTCTCCTCTTGCCATGAGGAATTTGGATTTTTTAGAGCAAATCTCAGACCTAACAATGAATATGTGAGAAAATTGTCAATTTTGTGGGCCTCATCTAAATGCCATTGATGTAAATAGGAATCCATTTACTGGGCATGTGTGGTAATTATAGCATCTTTTATTAGTATTCTTTCTGTTCATAATATATATTATTTTCCCATTGTTTACAGAGTGCAGCTGAAAGATACATTTTACACCTAGAAAGAGCTTTCGAGGTCCCCCAAAACAGCAAAGCTTATGGTCTGATCAGTGCATTCTAAAAGTACTCACAAATCAGCTTGTGTGCAAAGAAATAACTGAAATCAAGGCAATAGTAATGTGAAAGTCTGGCAATCAAACTCTGTCCCGGTTTTCTGTTGTAAAGTCAAGGAGAGCTGAGAAAACTGTAGTGTATCATTCATTATAAGGCAGGGCACATGTTTACACATGACATGCAGAATCAGAACTGTTTCCCCCAGTGCTCCCAGTTTCATGATCGAATCACAAAGAGCAAAAGAAGCATTCCTAAAGCATGATGTGTTCAGAAATTTGTTGTTGTTTTTGTTAGAGCAGTATTCAGTTGACACTAAGGGACAGAACACTATTAAAATAGCTCCTAATATGGTTAGATTTTCCTAGCCTGTTAGTTAAAGACATGTGCTAAGAGGATGCACTTTGAAATTTCTGCTCTGAGTTAATACCGCATTTCCTCCAATTCGTACCCCTCCCCTCCAGAAGCAGTATGTCCTGATGGATATAACTCCATATGGGGGACTCAGAAACCCTGGGTTCTTGTCCTAGCTCTCATCTGTGGGAGACCTTGGGCAAATCACTGCCCCTCCCTGTACCTCAGTTTCCTGACCTGTAAAATGGGGCTATTGACACTGACCTCCTGACTGAGGACTTGGAGGCCTTCCTATGAGATGTGCTGTGTAAGAGCTGTGTGTTGTTATAAAGGACTAGTAAGTTCCGTCTGGTTTTAGGAAATGTTTGTTACTTTTTAAATAAGGGCAGTGCTTTCTAAAGCTTAAGCTGCCTGTTCTGATTCTCTGAAGCTGCCTCATGCGGTTTTCCCACTCCTGCCTCTTTGCTTGCTCTGTGCACCACATGAGCTGTCTGTGACATAAAAGCCATATTCTATGGAGGGAGGGGTTATGTTAAAGCAAGAAAATATTTGCATTTGAGAGTTAACTGTATAATTTGCTTTTTGCTTGGCCTACTCAGTGTGAAAAGAATTGGTTAATAAACATGATTCACTATTGTCTTTTCGCTGTCAGGGCAGCGGTGACCCTCTTGGTGCCAGCAGGTCTAGCGCTCTTCACTCAAGGGCTAATGCGTTTTGCTTTGGGAAATACTGACACCCAGCACCATGAGTTTGTTCGACTTCAGAAAAGGCCATATAAAATTTCCAAACTACTAAGCAATAAAACTGTTTTCTCATGTGCTGTGGTGCCAGCTGTTTAATTAGAGAATAAGCAGAGTTCTGGATTTTATTCATAAAAGTAACAGAGGATTTTTTTTTCTCCAGCTTGCAAAAGACAAAGAGCGCCTGCAAGCTATGATGACACACCTGCATGTGAAGTCAACTGAACCAAAAGCCACCCCTCAGCCGGTAAGTACTGTTTTGTGCAGAAACAGAACAAAGCCTTGCAACTACCTCTTTTCCTGTTTCCCACCTCAGAGCATAATACAAAGTGTGGCCTACTTTAAAAGACTGTCAAAATGAAGAGACAAAAATTGCATCGCTACTTGGTCAGCTTAGAATATTCACTGCCACATAAGCCCATTTTTCCCACAACCTTTTTTTCTTCAAGGGGTTTAAAACTAGTCTTGACTTTAAATGTCACAATGGTCTTTTTTCTACTCTTATCTGTACACATGTAAATCCTCTGTAGGTAAGTTGAATTTGCATGTGACCAAAAGGAGCATTTGGACAAGTGTGGTTTTTAGTGCTCAAGATACAATTAAATTATACTGAGGATATTTATTTCACTTTTTACTGTGATCCTATCCTAGGTTGAGATAATGTAGACTCAAGTTGCATTTATGTTTCAATGATGATGAAAAACAACAAAATCAGTAACACTCACTGTCATTTGGTAAAGTACTTGCAGTCCGTGAAAACCCTATTCATTCTGCTTGCTTTCAAAAATAGCCTGTGAAAGAGAGAAACTTTACAGGCTGCATTTTATAATATTTTGGTCTTACAAGTAAAGATAGTCCAACAGTAAAAGCCAACTGGTGATACCTGTAAAAGCTAAACCTAGCACCTTGTTCCCTGAAGCAAATTGCACTTCAGCTGCTGTTTTTTTCATATCAGCATAATGCTAAATATTTTCCTCATAACTTCACATGATTATTCCAAGTGCAGAGAGAGAGTGCTTTGCTTTTTGATTTTAAGATTTGTAAGATTTAAAGGTACACTGCCTTTATTTGATTTTGCTTTGAGTCATGTGGAAATTAATTGAGCATTGACAATCAATAGTTAGTACGAGCAATTTTAATCAATATGCAATGATGCAGCATAATGGCAAAGTATTGGTTTATCTGTTTTGACTGATTTTATTTTTCTATAAATAAAACAAACACACACCCATGTACGTTTATGATTTATGGAGATAGAAATAAAAAGGAGTCAGACTATTAACCCCGCAAATATGGTAGCCTGCCAAGATGCAGTTGGTAGACAAAATTAATGTCTGAAACAGAACACATTACAAAGATAGAGAACATAAAATCATTAAACACTTTGCACATCCATTTTTACTAGAAAAGATTTTCTCAGTTTCCATGTATCTGGAAATAAATGGCTGCAGAAGTAGAGAGGTACTAGAAAGAAAATTGCACAGTATTTTCAACATTGTAGGAACAGGAGTCAAACTCAATGGGAAATTTCAACAGTGCCTTTTGGAGAAAGTTTGAGGGTGATGAATAAAGAATCCAGAGATTCTTAAAAGAGCTTAATCCAATCGATCTGAATAATCACAAAAGAAGACTACTTAGAGTACCTGGAAATAACTCTTCCTGTCCTTCATAAGAACATAAGCATGGCCATACGAGGTCAGACCAAAGGTCCATCTACCCCAGTATCCTATCTGCTGACAGTGGCAATACCAGATGCCCCAGAGGGAGGGAACACAACAGGTAATCATCATGTGATCCCTCTCCCGTCATCCATCTCCAGACATCTCCTTCAGATCTCATTAGACTGTATATGCATGGCTTCCTATGTTGTAGACCAGAGTGTGCGGAACCAGCAAGAATGGGGAGAAGGGATTTGGTTTCTATCCATCCTGCTGGATGAAAACTTGAAAGAGTGAAATATTCTGGGGGTCTCAAAGCACTCTGCCGAGAGATTTTCTATAGCAGCAGCGCCTCTCAGGAGGAAGGATTAAAAACTTTAAAAAGGAAATATAAAGAAGACAAGTGCTGTTCAGCTAGTGATCAGCTCTCAGTATCAACAGGCAGTAAGCTTTCATTTGTGTTGTAGGCTACAAAGGTACCAGTTGGTGTCGCCATGAAGATTAGTATTAAGCAGCCAATAAACAGGGAAAAGCAGCAGAAAGACTAACGGGGAAAAATGGGCTGTCTTGATTAGTATTAAAAAATGTTTTACATTCTGGAAAATTATAGCTTTGATGGGGACCTCCCACTAAATTTATTTTTAACTGCTCTATTGAAAATTCTGTACCACTAGTCAACATTATCTCTCCGTTGCTCAGCACAGTGTTTCTTTATTAAAAGAAATAGGCATGAATATTTTTGACTGAAAAATTAATAGCTTTTGAATTCATACACAGCAGGTTTTCTTTTGCAAAGAAGTCCAATATCGCTGCACAGCACTTCTGTAACCATTTATTTAGAGTCCAAGTCAAACCTTTGACAGCTAGAGCAGTGTTACAAGCCAACATAAAGAACTCCAAGATGTAAACCAACAATAGGCAGTCTGTGTGAGGTTTGCCATTGTCAAATACATAGATTGTTTGGATTAGTTTATGTAAATGTACTGTTGTATTACCCTTTGAAAAAAATCACATTTGTGTATGAAAAGTGGTTTCGTTCACAGGCAGCATTATAAATTCCTTATCCTTTAACTTACATGTTAGAAGTAAAAATTGGTGCCTGACAGGACTATATTGTGTGACACTCTGTTGTTGGATTGAAACTGTCTTCTTTTCATTTATTGAAATATAGAAAAATTTATTATAGATACCATCTGATAAATCAGAAATTATTAAAATATGTATAGGTGAAGCATTTGAAAATTAATTATAAAATGTAGAAGTATAGTGTTTTGCATAAATTGTGCTTTCCTTGTGAAAAAAAAAAATACACAGGCATCACATAGACTATGCTAGACCTCAGTCCTTTTAACTCAGTGGGGTAGAACTTTGGTAAAAAAGATCTGATGACCGTTAGTGCACTGCAAAGTGTTTTTTTTTTCATCCAGTAATTAATTTTATTCCCCTACCATAACTAATGCAAGGTGTATGTTAGGATTAATATACTTTTGGTACATCTCTGATTTTAAAGGCGTTATTACTGATCCAAACATAACAATACACAGTGATTTAAAATTACAGCTTTTTAATGACTAGACAGTTTATGGGATTTTTTCCTATTTAAAAGCTTTTAAGAACTGTTTAAAAAAAGTATTAACTAGATGGCAAAATGGACAGTGAGCCATTTTATTGTGTCTCTCTTGTAACGGAGTGCTTTTTGGCTGCCATTTGTGTTTCACCCTGGCCAGTGATGTAATCTTGCCCTGTTTAGCTATAGCACATCAATTAGGATAGTGTTTTTTGGCCTGTGCGGATCATGGACTAACCTCTGGTGCCTTAGTTCAGGAATCAACCCAGCCCAGTTGACACAGCAGCTTGTCAGGTCTAGTCATGCTAACGTGTATCAGTCTTTAGACTGCATTAGCGCCTTGGAATAATTGGTATCTTGGAAGACCCAATAGAATGATCATGGGGATTTTTTTAAGCTATACATGAAGCACTTCAGTGGGTAGGCAATACAATGGCATTGGTTCAGCAGGGTTAGCCCCTGGTGGGCTGCTGCCTCTGTCTTTACCTGCACGCCCGCAGGTATGGGCGATCACAGTGCCAGTTGGCCAGGAAAGGTGATCTGCGGCAAACAGGAGCTGTGATTTCCCCCATACCTGCAGAGGCACAGGTGTGGGGGCCCTCCAGGGGCTAACCCTGGCAGACTTGATCCAGCCCGGAGGCTGGTATTTGCCCACTCCGGTATACACTCTTTAAAGTGTCTGATTGTGACTTTATAACTGAGATGCCCAAGCCTGTAACGTGTTAACAAGAAAATGAAGTACTCAGTAGTTTACTGAATAAAGAATATGAGATAATTCTCTCTGCTGAGATTTAAATATTCCAGAATGAATTTGGTTGACCTTGGGAATATGTGATGATGTATAGAGGTGGAGGGTTTTTTCAGTGTTTAAAACAACAACTACCACAACAACTCATAAACATTTTTTATTCTAGTGTTGGTATTAAGGTCACCATTTTCATTCATGTCGGAGGTCAGCATAATAGAATAAATCAGAAGCTTGATCTGCTTTGGGGTAATAACTAAACATCAAAGAGCCACAACCTAGGCAGGAGGGAAAAAAATTCTGTGTTCTTTTATTCTGGCCAACAAGACGTTCTGTGTACGAGGTAGTACATCCATCTTTATGAAACTGACATAAAAAATTTGAATAAACTGTTGGCATTTTAAATGAAGTGCTCTGTTAGATATTCCTTTTTAATAATATTTTCTTTTAGTCTAACCATAGCAGTTGCAATTGTTTTTAAATACTGTTTTTAGCAACTGTGAAAACAAAGTATTTCAATAAAATAGTCTTTTAACTGTTTAGGTAACGATTGAGCATTTTAGCTGCTGTAGTCGTACTTATAGTTTGAAAAATAATGATATGCAGCAATAAAAAGAGATTCTCAAGTACAACACACAAAAGCTGTTTTTATATACTGTTTTTCATTAAGTCCCACTCCTCAGATCGGGTTTCCTTAGTATCCCTGCCAATAACAACACCTGCTAAGCGATTGTTGCCTGCCAGATCCTACATCTAATACAGTAATGTGTCCAGGCTGAAATAGTACAGGAAGACGCAAAAATTAACAGAGCTTGATGCTCTGCACCCCAGTGTCCCTTCACCTTCAGAAGTCTCTGTACCAGTGTGATTAAAGTCCAGAAACTCTGTGCAGTTATTTCATCAATTTCTGCACCAACAGCAGAAAAATCAATGCCCTAAAGCATTCGGTACAGCCCCATTGTGACATTTTAATTTTTTTCTTCTAAAATGTTTCAGCTTCTTTATTTGCAGCCACTATTGTAATGTAATCTGTTTACATGGAGAGAAATCAAATTGAGCCTTAACAAGAGAGCCACTTAATACAAATCTCTTTTTATGGGTGAAGGAGAGAGAAACCTCTCTGGCTTGTTAATATGTGTATTCTATATATAAATAAAATTCTTGATGACTCAATCATCAGCTTTAAAGGGGAGAAAAAAGCTATTTAATGAAAGTAAAGATTAATAATAATAAAAAGCAAGCAGAATATTGGATGCTAAAACAAGGATGGCATTTATGATGGTTAGATTAGAGAGGTGTGAGCCACCTGTACTATAAAATCCTACAGTGGTGGAACTTGCAAAACTACAGGCTTTTAAAACAGATATTTCAAAAATAGAAACTCTAGGGAGAAATACTCACTTCAAAAATTATTACTGAATAGCTTAGCCTTTTGAGGCAGGGACTATGTACAATGTGTTTGGACAGCACCTAGCATATTGTGTGCCCAATTGGAAATGCCAAGAACAATACTCATTAAAAAAAGCCAACTTAGTGAATAACGTTCAGCACCCTGCAGCAAGAATGATACCTCGTCAAAAAACAGCAGTATGTGGGAATCTTGGTGTGTCCAATCTTGGCGTGAACAACTTTTTCTAATCAGAGCAACTTGTTTTTCAATAGAAAGCACAAGCAGAGGAATTCTGAAGAGTTTCCACCAGGAAAAGAAATTCTCCCGTTACAGTCCCTTCCTGATCTTTGCCCTGCAAAATCGTCTTTAGCAGCCAGAAGCATAGGGCTTAGACACTTCTTCATTCCTAATTGATGATGATATTAAGATTTAATCATTTACAATTAAGATTAATATTTTAAGATTACAACAAAATCAACACCATTCATAATTTGTTATTTTGCTGTACTTCAGAATTAATTTGTAAGTTCTTCCTTTTATAGATCACAATGAAAGAGGCACGTTGAGTATTAAAATGTAGATGGTTGAGCATATTCTTCCCTTTACCCTGTTGCATACTTTTGTCCCAATAAGGCTGAAGCACCTTCAAGAGCTCAAGATAGCATCCTCAAACAAAACCAAGTAAAACTTCTCCAGCAATTGGCAAGGTCGGCATTTCATTAACTTGTTGGTTCAGTCATACAAATGGCAGTCCGAGATGAAACACACTATGCTCACAGTGCTCCAGCTTTTTTGTTCGTTCTTTCTTCACAGACTGCAGTCATGTTTAATCTGGAAACTGGGCTCCTTTGGCAAATTAGCAATTAGAACAATTTTGTGGGAATATGTATATGTGTCATTAGTTTTCCTGCAAATTAATAGCAAGAGCAGAGGTCAGGCAGAAATTTTCCACTTGACTGCAGCTCCTCTGTTGAGATTTGGCACTTTGTTTTGGAACAGCCACAGCTGCTCAAAGCCACAGTCTTCCTTTAGGAACTGTCTTTTAATTAGTTTACCTCATAGCCATTATTACAAATATTACTGCCTCCCCTCCTTGAAATAAAATTACTGTTTCTACAAAATATTCCAGTGACATCTTGCACCACTGCACATTGATGGTGGGGTCATTCGAATGCAGTGTTTAATCATTAGATCACCTCCATAAGCATCTCCTAATTAGAGTCCTTACAATACAATTTTATCTGGTAATTAGCTGAGATTGGCTGCTTCCTCTGTAGCTTATTAGTGGCAGCCCAGCAGTGGGTGTGAATCACAGTGTCATTTGTCAACCCTGTTAAAGCCCCTCTCTTTGCTCTTCCTCTCTTACTGTATTTATTTCTAGTCACTAACTCCGCTGAAAGCCTAAAGAAATTAAACTCCATTCACATCCTTTAAGCAGAGAACATTGACCTTTGCAGATTTTTTTTTTCAGTTTTCTAGTAGAAACAGATTAAATGTTAAGTTTTTAAACAGTTAAAAAGAATCTCATTCTTTCACAGTGGAGTCATTTTGGACAATAATGATGAAACCCTATCAGTGATCTTTCTAACAGAAGAGAACATCTCCTGAGCTTGTGGTGTAGAGGGGCACTTAAATCAATGCAGATTTGCTGGCAGTTATTGGACTGTTAAAATGTTCATTTGGAAACTGAGATTAAATACGGGGGATTTTATTTCATAGTGAGACCTGTCAGTTGTACTATTATTGTCATTATTACTCCTTTTTTTATATGTAATAAATGGATAATCAGGGGGCATAGCTTATATGTATAGCACTATACAGTGCACTTACATCTAAACAGGCCACAAAGTGACTGTTTCCCTCATACGCTATATTGTATACGTTTTTATAAATATTTAAAAACATGAACTACGCCCATTTAAATGCGAATACAATTGCAGGTATACTTAGAATGTTTGTATTGGTTCACTACATTGTATGAGTCTTCAGAAACTTGGGCCATGTATTTTATTGCTTTTCCTAGTCTCCTTCTCTTCCCCCTCCCCCAAAAATGTGGGATCATATAATCCTGCATTTCCTTGAAATGTTAACTATTTTCCATTAAGAGAAGACACTTTGTAACTTGTAAGCACCTGCCCGAAGAGATGTATATTTGCAGATCTGCTTCACACGAACTAATTTCTTTGGAGCAGTTCCTGAACTGACAGTGTACTCAATCCCATCTACATAACCTGTCACTGTGTTACTCTTTGGGGCAAACATTTCTTTGAGTGTTTTGTATTTCACGTTCAAAACAGAGAAGCAGGAACAATATATGTATCCAGTTTATACCATTAGAAATCCCACTCCCACCCAACATGTTTTTTTACTGGAGTTTGTTGTGTTGTTTCGAGTGGGGTTGTTTTGGATTTTGTAAGAAAGCAATTATTTGTCGGTACCAGTGTTTCAGACATCTAACATGAGTGTTTTTACCTGCTTACTTTCATGTCAAGAACATTAATAAGGAGTCCTGTGGATGTTTTAGGCGTGTCTGCATGGCATACCTCACCTTCATTTGGCAGTGTTTAATGTCAGGCAATGAATATTAATTACCAACAAACAGAGTGAAATCCTACTCCTTTTGAAATAAATGGGATTTTGCTGTTGGTTTCACTGGCGTCAACATTTCATTCCAGAATATTGTTCACAATAATGGTTCAAGGCAAGTAATGTGGAAGAACTGAAAGGTACCCTTTTCTCATGACCCCTTTCTGATGAAGCAGTTTGGGATCATATTGTATATTTAAAGTAAACAAAAATGAGACATTGCGATGAAGTATCCTGATTTGAATTGTGCCTAAAGAAAGGGTCCCTGATAAATTTGCACACTGGTAAAATAAATAGAAATACATGTTAAAAACAGTTCCGCATGGTTATCCATTCTTGGGGCAGTCACATTTTAAAGCCTGCTTGTGGCTAGCTGTCATTTTGTTACATGCCTGTAAGTTTCTGTAGGTAGCACAATTGCGTTCCACACCAAGGAGATAAAAGAACTCTGTCGTCGTTGTCTTTTTTTTTTTTTTTTTTTTGCTGGGCTTAATGACTGCAGTATTTCATGCAGTGTGATTAATTAAATTATTCTAGAGTTAGACTATTCTGGGATTTGCGTTTAAAATGGATGAACAGAAAAAGCCCAAATGTTGTACTCAGCTTCCATTTCTTCCTAGTGCATTCCTAACAAAGCATTGTCTTTATTTTAAACCTGATGCCTTTGAGGAACTATCCAGAAACAGATGAGCTACAGAATATTAACATGTAAACAAGAGATGTATAGGTTTTAGATTGCAAAACAATGGAAAGAAAATAAAATATTAAAATGAATATGTACGATGAGGTGGTGTTTGCAAATTGTGGGGTTTTGTGCTAAATCTTTAAATCATGAGAGCAAAGCATTTTTGTTTACTAAGTTACGGGGTTGTTCTTTTTAAATATATTGTACATTCATCCTCCTGTCGTAGATTTTAAAGGTGTTAGAGCTAAACAATTATTTGATATATTCTCTGTTTTTAGTGGTCGTAATCACTGTTAAATCTAAAAAGATGTTTTCATAACCCTTAATTTGCAAGAAATGTAATTTGTAACAAAGTTTTCCCTTTCCCCTTTTCTCTCCCCCCTTAACAGCTGAATCTGGTATCAAGTGTCACACTGTCAAAGACTGCCTCTGAGGCTTCTCCACAGAGCTTACCTCATACTCCAACCACCCCAACTACACCCATCACTCCTGTCATCCAGGGACCTTCTGTCATCACTACCACCAGCATGCACAATGTTGAACCAATCAGGAGGCGGTGCCCTAATAAATACAACGTGGCCATTTCTTCAGGTAAATGACTGTCGATGGCAAAGGCCGTTATTTGTTTTCTCCTGTACATTGCAAAGGGAGCTTCAATTCTGATATTAACAGAACAACTGCTCTTATTTAGCAGATCTTGCTCAGAACCAAGAATTTTATAAGAATGCAGAGGTTAGACCACCATTCACATATGCATCTTTAATTAGGCAGGTAAGTTCTCGAAAACCATGTTTCAATGAAAAATTGTTTCTCTACGTCCACCCTATAGATTAAGTAGATTTAAAACCCTTTGGTATGCAGGAATGCACAAACCTTTACTATAAGGGTTTTGAGAACTGCAATATATAACATAATTGCTTTTGATTAAGTATTACAATACGATGTGATTATTAGGAAATTCATTTCACACAACAGTGAAAATGA
The DNA here is from genome assembly GCF_052426305.1 of Pelodiscus sinensis. NCBI lineage: Eukaryota > Metazoa > Chordata > Testudines > Trionychidae > Pelodiscus > Pelodiscus sinensis. Next base: position 42,470,144 of record NC_143062.1, read on the forward strand.
GCCTGTTTAAAGATGGCAAGTCAATTATCACAAGCTACAGTAATCTCTGATCCCTAGAATTAATCTGAGCTCTAAATAATTACTGAGCTTTAATCAGCTAGTGAAATGTTTTGCATTTCTCTTTGATTCTGCTTTATGAATGACTAATAAATTAATATTTCTGTAAGGAAACAGAAATAAAAATTCAAAACAATTAGATAATTCCATTCTGAATCTTTCCATTGAACTGTTAAATGCAGCCATTAATCTTAGAACTCACAGTGTGAAACCCTCCTTTGGATTTTTGCTCCAAATCTCTCTTTTTTAAATTCATTCAGGTAATAGTTATAGGTGTTTTTGCAGGCAGTTTTGTCATAAACTAATCATGCATTTTATTTGCTTCACAAGGCCATCCTCGAATCTCCGGAAAAGCAACTAACACTAAATGAAATCTACAACTGGTTCACACGAATGTTTGCTTACTTCAGGCGCAATGCAGCGACATGGAAGGTAAGGTTTGCACCATGCATGTCTCTTGCTTCTGGTATTTGACGTGTACAGAATAGACATTGCCGATGACATAACAAATTGTAACAGCATATGGACATTAAAATGTAGATTGGCTGTTTTGACACACACAGGGTGTCTGATCCGCAGGAACAATTTGATATTTGGCAGAAAAATTCTTCTGCCTTTGAAAACCACTAATTGAATCCCTGTTATTAGCTTTTATGTTCTGTGAGTATGCCACCAGTTGATCGGTGCGCTTGCTTCTAGGAGTGAAACTCTAGCTTTTCAGCTGGAAGATGTAGGGGGGAAAAGGGTGTAGATATTGTGTCAGTACATGATGTACAGTTTTTCCTATTAGTTACACAGCTCTTCATTTTTCTAGCTGTGTAAAACCACAACAACCATCTTTTCCAGGGATATATAGACAGTTTTTTTGTCAGGAAATTGGTACCTGGCTAAATTAACATTTAAACTCGATATAATTGCCACTGGTTTATTATGACGCCAAGTTAATTTGGCATAATACTAAAGAAGCAAGCCAAGAACAAAACAAAAAAAATCTAACAGATCAAGAAACTTAAAATTTGATGCCTTATATTCTTACTGTAGGGTGTTGTTGTTGAGTTAGATTTTTTTGTGTGCAGAGTTTCAGTTTTCACTGCTACCCCTTTCCCTTGTGTGGCCTGTTATAGGAACGTACCCACAGTAGTCTCTAGAGCTAGCATGATTACTACTGGATGAATCAAATAATGGGATCTTTCACTGAAGTAAGAATTGTATCTTGGTGCTTGTAGTCTCTCTTGGTCCAGGTAACCCAATAGTTCTTGAACAAATTGCCTCTATAGCAGCAGGTCTGATAATTGTCTCCCTATACCTGCTGATTTCTTTTCCTTTTGCCTTTCTTATTCTACAGTTCAGGATAGGTCCTTCAAAGGATGAAGTTAGAGAGGTCTTCTGCTTCCAGGGTTTATTGGAAAATTTACTGTATTTCACGTGTGTGTGTTTGCTCCTCAAATTCCATTGCCTTTAATTCAAATGCCTTGGGACAAACTGGTAAATTTCAGCACCTCCTCTCACACTTCAGTCATCTGTCCCTTGGAAACTCTCTGAGATTGGGGCTTTATTTTCTACACCTTAAGGCTACGTCTAGACTGGCCCCTAATTCCGGAAAAGTCATGCAAAGCAGGTAAGTCAGAATAGGGAAATCCGCGAGAGATTTAAATATCCCCCGCGGGATTTAAATAAACATGTCCGCTGCTTTTTTTCCGGCTTGGGGAAAAGCCGGAAAAAAGCGTCTAGACTGGCGCGATCCTCCGGAATAAAGCCCTTTTCCGGAGGATCTCTTATTCCTACTTTCAGGTAGGAGACTTACCTGCTTTGCATGACTTTTCCGGAATTAGGGGCCAGTCTAGACGTATCCTAATTGAAAAAGTTGAGTTTAATCCGAAGTATTAAAAAAGTTTCCTGAATTAAAGTGCTTTTCAAGGGCATTTTGAAAATGCGTTTGGTGTCAGAATGTTTTCAGTGGCATACACTTCTTTAAAGACTGCAGAGCCAGCATTTTCCTGATTTTTTTTAAATGAAGTATACATATTTGTATATATAGACACTATATTCATATGTACAATGGAACCTTCTTATAGTTTTCATGTTAGACATGAAAAAAACTTTTTTTCATTTGAATTCTACTATCCAGAGTCTGCTTTAAAAAACAACCCTCCAATTTTCAGTTGTGTATTAGTCCTTTGAGAGAGATTCTTCTTCACGCACATCTCCAATGCTCTTTATCTTCAGTGGCAGCCCTTTTTAAGGGATATGTCTGTCTCTTGCTGCCTGTGTGGCTTCATTGGAACTTTTCTATAGCCGCAGGAGAAAAGGCTCCAACACGAATCTGCTTTGATTCTGGCCTGCAGCTGTGAGGGTGACACCAGGCTGGTGAATGTGGCCACTTTTCGGAACTGGGTGTGTGCATCATATAGGATGCACTCTAGAGGGTCACAGGAGTCAAGGACAGTAAGAGTCATCCTTGCAGCTCTGGTGACAAAAGAGATGCCTATGGGAGAGGAGACAGATATCTTACTGAAGTGTCCCACAGCCACAAAGGATAAAAGGAGACGTTTACCCTTGTGAGCCCACAAAAGACCCCTTGACACTGTGTAATCTTAGGTGTGCACTGTAAGCAAGCATGAATTAGTGGGTTCCATCACAATGCGCATAGTGGATGTTTACTTGAACTAATCTGGGGCCTTCATGCAGAAGGCTGTTCAGATTAATGCCAACCTTCAACGGCCACAGGCATCTGAAAACTTGCCTAGATTTGAAAACAACAAGTAGTCTTGTGGCACCTTAGAGACTAACCAAAATACATAGACTCATGAGCTGTCGCCTCATCAGAAGGATTTTTGATGGGAAACTCCCTGGGCTCTAACAGGCCCAAAGTCCTGACTGAAAAATCAGAATGAATCTAAATTTGTGCTTCAGCCCCGTTTTCACTAAATGTTCAAATATCACTCTGGCCAGCTTCTTCAGTATTAGTCACAGCGTAGGTAAAGATCTGCAGTGGGTGGGAATGCCTGAGATCTCCTCATTTGGGGGGGGGGGGGGTCCCAAAACCGTAGAAAAAAAAATTTATAAATGAAACACTTCATCAAGTGCAGCACAGCAGAGCCTGAGCAGTTATTAAAATAACAAACCCTTTCATTTAGAACATTCAAGCACGTTTGAGGTAATTTTTCTAAAAAAAGTGGCTTGCATACAAATACTTTTAATGAGGTAAATATGCAGTCTTACGGTAATAGTGCCTAATTTTTTTGTGAAGCAGAGCACTAGAAGAACATTCTGAACTGGTTCTGACAGGTCAGAGGCAATGTCTGTTTGCGTGGTTGTTCTTCGGAGTAGTGATTTGCTGCAACGGAATTGCAGCCATGAGGCAGAAGATGCAGGCATGGCTTTGAAATGGGGGCATTGTTCAAATAAAACTGTTAGCTAGCAAGAATCCAGAAGCAGGAAAACAAAAAACAATCATCCTTTATAAACTCACTAAGCAGGTGGTCATATATAAACCCGGAAAGCTAAGACATCTTTCCCCAAATGCCTTACAAATATTTTTTTGTTGTCTGTTTCAGTATATTGAGTCAAAACCTCATGCAGTCCCCCTAAGAGTCAGTGGTAGAACTCCCATTGGCTTTACTAGAGCAGAATCAGATCATAAATGATTTATCCAGTATTAAATATATTTAAAGAAGAATGCAGATACTTAAGTTCAGTTGTTTATGCAGAGACTGCTTACAAACTCTAACCATCCATTTTTCTTGTCTGCAGTTGATCAATTGCTGCATTAGACTCCAGTATTGGTTTTCACTGTGGGAACTCTGTCATTACTATTTTACATTTTGTTACAAACTTGAAAATGTTCCTATTTGCACTGGAAACATTGCTTGAGTTAACACCGATTTAAATCTTGTCCTTGGTTAGGTTCTTCTGGCAGGCCACTGTACCAAGCAATAGACTGTTGGTTTATCTCAGTGCAGGCGCAAGAGGCTAAGTGCAGATGAAGTCAGTCCTGCTTCTGTTGAAAATACCATCACACTGAAACAAATGAGAAAATGTGCATTTTCATCTTTTCAGGGTTGAAAACAGCAGTTGTGCCCCCAGGATTTCTCACCCATTGATATGGGAAGAGTACAAAAAGATAGACCCCAAACAAATATTGGGACTTCCTCAGAGCTTCAGCATCCACCCTCTGCCATGTTCAGAAGAAAAAAGTCACCCAGCACTGATTTCCCCACTGATCAAGATACTGACCAGTGTTCCCTTTAAACTGTGCGGCAGCATAGCTTCACAGGTGATCAGTCAGGTCCCTGCAGGGAGCCCTGAGCCTCTGACTGGGTAGGGATGATTAATCACACGTGAAGCTGTGCTGCTTAGAAGGAACACCGATGGTGACAAAGTGGAAAAGCTGAAGAAGTGTGTGGATTTTAGTATGGCAGAAATGTGTCATGGCCCGCAAGCACAGGATCGAGTACATAAGGCTGTCTTTACATTGTGCTGACCTGTTAAGAAGAGAGTCCATATACTGAATTTTATGCTACTATGAGTGGATAGGTGATGGGGAGATACTCGCCTCATAGAGAAATTTCCAAGCAAAAATAACAAAAGGGTCCCTGACGTCCCCTAACCAATGCACAAACACTGCCTCTTAATTTACATGACAAATGCACTCCACAGAACCTTTGTTTGTGCATTGATTTAGACATTCATGATTAGAACTTCTTTCATCATCCAGACCCGATGTTCGTCAACAGTGTGTTGAAGTCGCCTGGTTGCCTAGACTCATGCCCATGTGTTTGGCTGGCATTGTGCCCGCTAACAAGTCAACCAGATTGACGAAATCAGTGAGTGCCAAGGATGATGGATGTAGTTTGTTCGCCTGCCTGCTTCCAGCCAATGGTCTGCTCCCCTTCCTCTAGTTTGTGATCCTCTTTCAGTAGCAATGCACTGGCACTAGAGAACAAGCGTCATTGCAAACCCGCTGCATAGTTGCTCACAAAACAAGAGGGACACACGCTTGCTAATAAGATATTCAGTGCCCTTTCAGGGAAGCAGAGGCACAATTGTTTGCATTTACACAAGAAGTGTCTCATTGTGTCAGCCTTAGGCACAATTCAGGACATGTTCGAGATCTGGTGATTCCATCCTGCGGAAGGACTGGGTTGCACCTAACAGAATAGGGTCTGACTGTCAAGAACCATAGCTCTGGAATGCCCAATAAAGGAGCCTAGCAACCATAAGAAAAAAATGTGTCTCTACATGTGGGGAGATTATCACTTTGTTTCTGAGAGCCCTCCTCATGTGTGCAGTTGGCAGAAGCTCAATTTTGTCAGTACAGTAGCCTGCCAGAAATGAGAGCCAACTTCCATGAGCATGCAGTGGAAGACATGACTTGGTGCACTGTGCTGGTCACAGGGGTGCTGCTTACTTGGTGTGGAAAGAGGTTCAGCACCTGATTCACATTAGTCCAGCCGTGGAAAACCACACAGACCCCTGCTCCAATTTCTCTTTGCCAAACAGAGCCCTCTACAGTTACATGGAATTCTCTGGTCTTTTAAACTGTTTTCTTTTTCCAGGAGAGGAAAAGTTTCTGTTACAAACTGTATACTTGTTTTGAAAATATCTTAGCTCTATTACTCCAACTATATGTAAAATATGCTGTTACCTGATGTGAATAAGATGGAGGTTCTCGTTCCCCCTGTGAATAATTGTCAAAATAACCTTCATTCATAATCTGGGTTTTGAGATTTTATTTTTATCTTTGCAAAATAAGATCTTAAACATATAATGATTGGGTTCATTGGGAAAAGGAGGGGGTGGGTTGGGGGAAGGGGAATGGAGTTATCTTTGCAAATAAGGATTGTCAAGCTGACTATGCTGCTGTTCTTGGACAATGATGAGCATTTTCTCATAGAAAGTTTTTGAATGTTTTCTCTTTTATACTTGCTGCAGAATGCAGTGCGTCATAATCTTAGTCTTCACAAGTGTTTTGTGCGAGTAGAAAACGTTAAAGGGGCAGTATGGACAGTGGATGAACTAGAGTTCCAAAAACGAAGGCCACAAAAGATCAGTGGGTATGTCCACCATGTTTGAACTTCTTAGCCTAGCTCGGATCATGCTTACAGTTTAACATAGAGGCTTTTGGCTGCTAGATGGTGTTAGACCAAAACAGGTGGTTTCACATTGTTTCAGTTAAGGGAAACAAAGAAAAGCATCTCATCACTACTGTTTGTATGCCCACCAGAACCCTTGCCCCTGCTTGCTTGGTGTTTGTTGCATCACATGCTAGTAGCTTTTAGGTGGCAATGCATATTAACCCTCACAAACCATTTGCTTATGCTTATTGCATTTTATTTTCTTTTTCCTTTTCCCTGTATTTGATGTCTGTTCTGTCCCCAATCCCGTGTCCCTTTGTTTCCACTTCATCTCCTTTGCTGCTGCTCTTGTCCCAGGGTGCCATTCGCACCAACCTCTCACTGCATAAGTGCTTTATCAGAGTAGAGGATGAGTTTGGGTCCTTTTGGACTGTTGATGATGAAGAGTTTAAACGTGGCCGTCATATTCAACGAGGCCGTCCTCGAAAATTCTGCCCTGATGAAAACTTTGGCGAGCTTGTGGCACAGTAAGAGCTTTTACTTGCTTTTATTTTTTTTCTGCTGTTGCTTTGCTTTGCATGATCTACCCATCTCATGTAGACTTGCATTTCATGAAACAGTGACCTCACCTTTGCTGCAAAAGAAACTAAATGTCGTGGTTTTATATGTGTGTTGCACTTGTCCCTGCGCTAATAATACAAATGCCTATGATAATGCTGCTTTGACATTTGTTTCAATGTTGTTTATAATGCAATGTAGACTAAAGGGTACTGCTCCTAGACCAGATACACTGTGCAGTTGGTTTTCAAGAAGGTTTTTAGGCAAACTAGATTTGGATAATTTTCTGTTTGATTCAATTATATGCTTTGTTTCACGATTCTTCTCACAGAAATACAAGTCGATATTCCTCAAATAAATAACTGAAATTCCCCCAGAGCATTTTGACATTACTCCAGTTGGGCCTGCAGTAAAGATTGCAAACAGCAGACCACCCTCTTTTTAAAAACAACCACTTTAAACAACCCTACGGTTCCCAAGGCAATTTTAATTCATCGTTAGTTGAAGACCACTTGTCCAGGACAACTATGTTTTGCTGGTCTCAAGGGTGTTGAGTTTAAGATGGTTATTGCTCAGTTCTGTTTCAGAACAGAAACAAAATTGTATTTTAGATGATAAATATATTTAGGGGTTGTTGGCCCTGGACCCTCCCTGGCTTGGTGTGCGGGTTTTGGATCTCAGCCAAGTCAGAATGGGTGCTCTGCACATTCTGTACATCAGGCCCCTTTTAAAAACCTTGGCCACAAAATACTGTGATATTCTGAAATAATGGTTCGAAGAAACAGACTGGGATACTTTTTTACCAGTGCTCCCTGACTCAAATTTTATCTTTAAAGTTCCCTATCATGGCCTTCAAGTGCCATAATATCGGCTGTTCCACCTCTCCTCCATCACCCACAACAAAAATGCTTTGGGCTGTAGGATTGCCAAGCACTTACTATGCTATCCAAGGTTTATCTGACAGGAAAGAATACAACTCCGAAAGCAAGAATTCTGAAGTTCCTACTTACCAAAATTCTCCCATCCAGCTGAGGATGACACTGATGTCAGCTACTACATAATTTACCCTGAGTCAAAATACTCCATAATGCCATTAATAGTAATCTCCTAACTATGGATCTTTATGTAGTAACTGACTTATGAATAAAAAGAACTTGGAAAAATTCTGTTGCATACACAGTCCCAGAAGAAAACAAATGCCAATAGGTAATATTTCAACTGACCAATAGAACACGAGATACTGTAACTGTTAAAGATTTGAATAATGGTCTTCCATATTTTATATAGGCAAATGCAATTATGGTAGCCATTCAACTAAAACATAATATTTATAAAACATAATATTTAAAAAAAAAGAAAATAATTTGAACAGAAAACAACAGTCTGTAGTTTTTCTGGTGCGGGAGGAAACATAACATGATGGAAACAAACCAGGATGATGAGTAGTTTGCACTTAACTCTACTTTTTATATTTTTCTTATGCAGTAACCCTTCTCTTATTAAAAACATACAGACCAGCCACACCTACTGCACACCTCTCAATGCTGCTTTACAGGTAAGATTAATGATTGTAGCAAATATGCAACAGAGGCATGTGTCTTCCCCACTCATTTCAAAATATATTAGCCTTGCTCTAATTAGATATTAAATTTTAATTCCGTTAAACTTTTTTCTTAAGTGCATAAAGCATCATAGTCCCTGGAGGCAAACACATATCAGGCTGCTTCAGCATTAGCTAGATGCTTAGCATTTTGAATATTGTGGCAAAAAAATTAAAAGTTCACTTATTAATATTTATCAGCAGTATCATAATTTCCATCCTCTTATTTCAGAATTTCACTTGAGGCAAAAATACCACAAGTGTAATTACTCTAGCACAGCTATTAATGTGCTGAATGATAGGATACTGTGTCACATGACCTTCTATTGTTCATGGCTTTAAAGGGAAAGGCGAGACTTCTCTCCCCGCCACCCCCCACCTTCTTTTAAGGGTATTTTTCATATTTTTCTATTGTTGTCAAATAACAAATGTTGAGTTTACTTTGTAAAGAAGAAGAGAGATGTCAGAAATTAAAAAGGCCATGCAGATATTTCACAATACAGGAATGATATAAATATATGTGCACAGTAAACATTTGTGCATATCTGAAACTTCTTTTGTGTATTATACAAAAGAAATACATGTTTTCCTCATTCTTTCTCTGTTCAAATTATTTATTTCGGCTCATATGCCCCCGATGACATCAGTATTCATTATAAGAACCACTAAGTTACAAGCATTTTTTTTTTGTATTTTGCCTACTTATTACTATGTGTTTTCACACCTCTTCCACACGGTTTCCCCAATCATTACAAGGGCCTTAATCTTGCCCATGAGTTCCTCACATGCAATAGCTTATTTCTGCAAGATAGTTGATGATTGCACGATGGAGCCCCAAACATTCATAGAGAGCCTTCCCAAGATGTTCGCCAAAGGTTAAACTGTGTTCAGTGGATTAAGTGTGGGGTGTTTGAGCAATTAAGTGTTGTGAAAGATTTACTGGCTTTGCAATTTAAGCAATTTATTTTTTTTAAAGAAGAAAACAGATTAATGGGAGAGAAGTGGCCCAGTGCATTTCTCCTAATTATTTCAGTTAATGCAGTAACTTCCGAAAGGAAAATGAAAGCATGTTTAAATGAAGCAACTGTAAATACCATTCATTAATAACTTATTTTCCCTTGAATTTTGTGAAGTATGATTTTTAAAAACTGCTTTGTCTGTTGAATAGTGTTACGATTACAAGCACATTTTACCTTCATCAGGCTGAAAGACAAAAATAAAATGATCCTGCATTCCTTCAGAGTCTGTTAACTATGCAACTAATTTCAATTAACACGCTTATCATGCAGAACTATTCATGTGTTCCTTCTAAAACATGGGTTGTTGTTCTTGTCATTTCCTTCCATTCTTTTGTGAAAACCCCAAAACTATTTTCATTTTCCAGTTTCTCAAAAGACTAGCCTGTGTTTTGTGTCCTCGGATAATGCTAAACAAACAACTTGATTCAGATGAGAATCTGAGCAGGTTTTGCTCAAGCTTTTGAGGCTTGTCAATAAACAATATGATAAGATAATATTGTGCCAATTAAATATAAGGTTTTAGTAGGAGTAAAATATACCAGCAGGGTCCTTGCTCCCTATTATGAGACCGTTTCTAACGAGTAGCGCCAAACCTACATCTCATGGCCTTCTGTAAAAATTGTGATGTGTTCTCTGCTGTGCAAGAGGACTGTGAGCATTTGCAAAAAAAAAAAAAAAAAAAAAAAAGAGAAAAAAATCATTGGCATAAAACATTTTATGCATAAGGTATAAGGTAACATGTGTGAAATGGCATGGTTTGTATAATAAATTTACAAGTCTATGATATGAATTTCCTGTCTGTGGAGATGTTGAACCAAACTCTCTATTACTGACTAGAACTATGCCCCCTTATAGGTTTGGGCATATCCGTTATCTGCAATCACAAATTTGATGGGTTCCTATTGAAAATGTGATGTTACATACCTCCAAAAATGTCAGTTTTTTTCCTCTGTGGGTGGTAGTGGTGCCACACACAGCTGACATTTCTGAGGTCTGCTTTCCCTCATGGTTAGAGAGAAGCAGCACCCTTCTCTTCCCTGCTCTGAGCATAGAGGGTATAGTGATCCCAGTTCTCACCTCAGGGGAGACCTAGAAGCTGTATCTTTTTCCCTGTCCTGACAGCATTGGTGGTTCTCCCAGGGCTTACGCTCTGTTCTGCCTGACTATACAAGAGCACTCCCAAAATCTGTGCACCATTCCAGACAAAGATCAAGCAACTGCCAGCGCACCTCCCTGCAGACCTCGGGGTGCGAGTTCCTTTGTGCACAAATGGAGTGGGGTAGGAGGTAGGGATGTTAAAATGCATTTAATTAAGCAACTAGGTAACTGCTGAACATTTCAGCGGTTACCCATGGGGCGGCAGCCAGCTCCCTGGGAGCTGGTGCGCACCTGCACATAGTGGCTCCTGCCTGCTCCCTTCACAAGCTGCTGCCTGCAATACAGACAGCAGTGCAGGAGGACGGGAGCAAGTGGCTCCCTAGCAGTGCAGGAGGACGGGAGCAAGTGGCTCCCTAGGAGCTGGTGAGCATGGGGAGCCAGCTTTTAAGCTGATTCCCCACACGTACCGGGAGCCCAACCAAACCTGCTCCCAACGCTGAAAGTGACCCTATCCCATGTGAATGGTTCTGAACAGATTGGTTAGCGTTGCTGGGTTGATCTGCCTCTGCCCTTTGTACTTCTGCCTGGAACCAGAAGTACCAATATTCCAAGTACAAACAGAGTGGGGGTTTTTCCATTTTGAATAAAACCAGGCAACAGCAGAAATCTGCCCAAAGTCTGATCTCCAGAGGCCCCCTGCCTAAGCTCCTAGCTAAAGGGGTTCAAGAAACTACCAGTATTTCTGGGTAATGAGTCTGAACCTCACTGCCAAACTACCCTGCTTCCTGCTTTATGCAGAGGATCAGGTCATTTGCTGACTGTGGTTTTCAAGAAATAATCATATCAGGTGCTTCTGCTGTCCCGCCTCTTCCCAAGTAAATTGCTTTATTGCAATTACAAGTTATCTCTATGGGGGAAGAGCTTGCCTTATTATTTTGCAAACTGCAGGAAATGTGAGCTGATCTTTGCATTCCCTTCATCAAAATTAGTTTGCTGCATGTTGAATCAAAAAGATAAAAAATAATCCTCTTTGTTAGAGTAGCTTTTCGGATCACATCCGATCAGATGTTTAGCGAGGTCATCTCGGGATACAATTAAAAGGGAGGTTATGCTCATAGCTGGGTTGTTCCCTCATGCACATTTGTGCTTAAATGGGAGTAATTCTCCGGGTTCAAGTGGCAGGCAGTGAGGAACATCCCAAGAATCCGCCACAGCTGAGAGCACCAGGTAGGAAGCACGTTTGCATGAATTATCCTCTGCCAGGCAGTTTTGCTTCATCCAGACATGGTGCTGATGGATTCTTTTGCTTGACTGCAGCAGGTGGCTGACCTTTCCCCTGACTAGGTTGGCCACTGCAGAGCCAACATCTGTGGCTTTCTGTGCTGGTACACATCTGAAAGCCACGGACATTGGTTCATAGATGGGTAAAATGGTCTTTTGGTTTTGAAGGGTTGCTGCTTTTTAAACACCACACACATGCACACACATGTGGCTTGAGGGTGTTCTATTCCCATCACTACATGACGGGATTGTGTTGGCCCGGAAGAGGTTTTAATGCGCCGCAAATCTGACTTGCTTATTGTAGGACAGCCCTGTCAAAATGATCAAACATGAGCATGCAATAAAAAGCTAGCCACCAATAAATCTGGAACAAGAAGGAAAATGTTTAACTGTTTGTTCTCTTTTTACAAAGACCTGCATTTAGAAGAGGACTAAAATGTGTCTGTTGAAGTACTTATCAGATATACAATCATGACTGAATGGAAGCAAATCTAATATATCTAAGATAATAGTGCATTAAAGAAATAGAGAACGCCATCTTAGTTTACCCTACCAGGTTACATCTTAGATGTCTTTCAGCGGTGCTAAAGTAACACAGTGAATCTGAAAGGCCCGAGTTTATACTTTGGTTATGTTGGTGTATGTCTAGAGTAATTCAGTTGGCTTCATTCTGGATTTCCACCGGCATAACTAAGAGAAAACTTTAATCCTCTGTAACTGCTCATACACTTTTTGATCATTTAATGACAGCCTGGTACTCTGGTAGAATGGAATTCTTTTGCTGTCATTGCTTTTTTTAAACTTTTCTAATGTAAATGAGAAGAGTATTTTTGAATATGTGGTTGTGTTGTGAGGTATATAAAAATGTGTGGCCATGTACTTCATACGCTTTTCCTTTGTCCTTGGCAGGCTTCAATGGCTGATAATAGTATACCTCTATACACTACTGCTTCCATGGGAAATCCCACTCTGGGCAATTTAGCCAATGCTATGAGGGAAGATCTTAATGGTGCAATGGAGCATACGAACAGTAATGGGAGTGACAGTAGTCCAGGACGTTCCCCTATGCAAGCAATGTAAGTACAGAATAAGTGTGTGTGTGTTTAGGGGTCTCCTACAATGTAACTGTGATAGTCTTCAGTGATTGTGTCTGAAGTTCCACCAAGTCTGAGCTTCTGAAAATATTTAAGTCGATTAGAACATAAAAGGGCCGTTTACCAACATCCACATAAAACCAATCAACTCAATCCAGTCTGACAAGTTCACACAGCTGTAAAATTGTGAACTCATTTGCCATTCTCTTCGGTCAGTCCCAGACAACAGAGCTACAAAAACACGCTTAGGCAACTGTATGAAAAGTTTTTGTTTCAGTCTACTTCAGACTATCCAGTAAACATGCTTGGCAGGGCTTAGCTGGGGGAATGAGCTTGTTTAGCTGGTTTAGCTAGGCTTTAATGAAGGCACATGTGAAGGTATGCATGATTTCCAGATTGCTCTTAAAATATCAAAAGGAAAATTAATAAGGAGCATTATATCAATAGAGAGCAATAGAACAAGTGCCTGTGTAACCACATCAAGTAAGAGGAGATTGCTGTCCATGCTAAATGCAAATGACACTGGAGCAAAATAGGGGTGTTAATGTATAGACGTTTAAATGATTAACTGATAAATCTGGGCTTATTGTTTAATCCAAACAACTACACGTACTCCCCACCCTTTGCTGCTTCTGTATCAGAGATAGCAGCACGGGGGAGAGGGGCAGGGGCAGGCTGGAGCCAGTGCTCGTGGGAAGCTGCCTTAAAAGCCAGCTCCCCGTGAACACCAGATCCTGTGGATCTGCATGCTTCCCACCCCTGCACTGCTGCCTCTGATAGGCATCAGGCAGGAGCAGTAGGCAGTCGCTGCTACGCAGAGAGCAGCATGGTGTAGCGGGGAGCTCCCCAGGACTGGGGCTGGGAGCACACTGGCTGCCTTCCCTGTCCCATCCCCAGGGCCTATCGGATAATCATGTGCATTTAAACAATTGTTAAATTAAACAATATCTAACATCCCGAGAGCAAAGCGCTAGTACAGAAAGAGGTAAGCCAGAAACGGTGTGCTGCCCCTGTGGGGGGGGGGGGGGGATGTTCAGTATTTGAGTGACTGAGTGAGTTTGTAAAGCTGTAAATTCTCCTCTATCCCCCCAAATTATATACTAGAAAATTGGCAGCTGGAAAGGAAAGCAGAGTTTATAAGGCATACAGTTCTCAAATTTTAAAAAAATTGTTTATTTGGAGCAAGTGACTACTTCTGGGGGGTAAATATGGGTAAGAGCGCAGTCCATTTTATCTGGCTGTTCATTAAAATATACTATAAAATCATTGGCCGAGTTATCGAAGTTCATGTTAAAAAAAAAAATCTGAAACCCAAGTAACTTGTAACCTTTTTCTTTGAAGTAATTTGAATACAGGCTTTACAAAAGTAGGTCTAAATCAAAAGTAGAAAAACATTAACCTAATACCATCCTAGTAATTAGTTGTGAAACTAATTAGCATTTAATGGCAAAAAAAGTTTCCCACCTGCATAATATGTTGTGAGGGCGGGGGGAAAGGGACAAGAATCTAAAGCTCTGTATACTTTGATATTCTAGCATTTTAAATCAGTGTACAATGTGCTTTGAAAAATATCTTTAAAGATGGCAACATTCATTTTTAATTCATAATTAATTTGAACATTGTCTTTTACCATTTACTTCAAAACATTTGAATAATGAGTTTAGCTTTTGCAGTGATTGTTTGTGCAGTATTAATTATCTTTCCCAAAGTAGCATTACGTGACACACTGTTAGTACTATCACAAATGGATTCCTCTTCAGGCAGTTTTAGTCACAATTGGTTATGCTCTACCCATGCCCATGCACGGTTTTAGGGGAAAAGGAATAGAAGGAGATGGATTTTTTTCCCACAAGAATAAGGCCCTCTCCTGGGCTAACATACAGAAATGAAGGTTTATAAATTTCCTTTCATCCAGGTATTTTTTTTTTGTTAAGATTCAGGACTCGTACAGTTCGTGTACTTCTCATTTCACCTAAGATTTCATTGTTTTTGAAGGGAGTATGTGGTGGGAAAAATAACAAGAGAAAAACAGAGAAGCACATTTCGTGGAACCATGTACGTAGCTGTGCCTTTGCTGCATTTAGTACCCATTGTTTAGGGCTTACATACTGTGGCGAGAGGCACAGTCACCTCAGACACGAGAGAGGGGGAGAGTGTGTCTCATGTCATCATTCACAGTGTCTTGGTGTGATGTACTCGTCCCTCTCCCGGGGGAAGCTGTTGCGTCCTTGAGGTTCTTGGACCTACACCCAACCCTGCATTCTGAAACTCACCTGCAGTTCTACATTCACACCCCTCCTGCTGAAGCAGTGCAGCCGTGCAGCCTAGCAGCCATAGTCTTTAACAAACACCCGTCTCGCTGGGGCAGAGCGGCCTACGGGCCAAAGTCAGTAACAACAGCCCCTCACACTGGGGTAGTGCGGTCTGGTAGCCAGAGTCTTTAGCAAAAGCCCCTCCTACTGGAGCAGAGAGGCCTAGCAGCTGGAGTCCTTAGCCATGGGTGCAGGCCCCACAGCTGGGGATTGAGGAACAGGTGGGGGGGGTCAGGCCCTCCGTATTCCATCGGGTCCCATCCCAGGGTCCTGTTAAAAGTAGCATGGTTCTCTGCTGACTCAGTGGGGAATCCCACCGTAACATGCTGAGCCCCTCAGGATACAGTCTCCTACCTTGGGCTACTTCCTACCAGTTTTCACCAGCCTCCTTCCAGGGTCCTTCCTCCGGAGTCCAGGTGGGATTCCTTCAACCAGGTGAGCCTAGCTTCCCCAGTGCAGTGGAAGTCATTCTTCCGCTATACTCTACGCTGGTTAGGCCTCAGTTGGAGTATTGTGTCCAGTTCTGGGCACCGCATTTCGAGAAGGCTGTGGAGAAATTGGAGGGTCCAGAGAAGAGCAACAAGAATGATGAAAGGTCTAGAGAACTTGACCTGTGAAGGAAGGCTGAGAGAATTGGGTTTGTTTAGTTTAGAAAAGAGAAGATCGAGGGGGGACATGATAGCAGTTTTCAGGGATCTAAAAGGATGTCATAAGGAGGAGGGAGAAAACTTGTTCATCTTGGCCTCTGAGGACAGAACAAGAAGCAATGGGCTTAAACTGCAGCAAAGAAGGTTTAGGTTGGACATTAGGAAAAAGTTCCTAACTGTCAGGGTGGTCAAACACTGGAATAAATTGCCCAGGGAGGTTGTGCAATCTCCATCTCTGGAGATATTTAAGAATAGGTTAGATAAATGTCTATCGGGGATGGTCTAGACAGTATTTGGTCCTGCCATGAGGGCAGGGGACTGGACTCGATGACCCCTCGAGGTCCCTTCCAGTCCTAGTATTCTATGATCAAGATTCTCGGCTGTGTCTCTGGTGTCTCTCTGGCTAGTACCCAGGTCTGGTCCCACTGGCAGTTCACCTCCCAGGAGCTTGGGCAGTGCCTCTTTCCTCCTCAGCAGCCAGCCCAGACTGAGCCCCTCTCTCCAGGCCTTTATACCTGGGCTGCAGTCTGAGCATGCCCAGCAGGGCTGTGGGGGCGGGACTCCTTCAACCAGGTGAGCCTAGCTTCCCTAGTGCAGGGCTAGTACACCCCATCAACCAGAACCCCAAAATCCCTTTTTGAGTTGTAGCATGACATAGTTTGTTTCTTGAATGATTCCATATTCTCAGATTGATAAGTGTGTGTTCTGTACTGAGTATTTCCTTTGGTTTAAGTAAAAATGCAGCCAGGTGTATGCCCTGATAGCCGCTTATGGGCTTTCCCATTAAACACGTGTTTTGAAATACTTTGAAAGGCCACGGAGCAGGATGCTGTTCAAACATCACAGGGTTTACACTGTTTGCTAAATATAATTACGTGCCAACATCAGATTTCCAGCGCAGACTATCAGAGTCATAGATGGTTATTCTTTGCAATATCTTATTTCCATTAAGTTCACTTTATAATGACATTCTCTATTCTTTTGCAAAACACACTTCTCTGCCATAATGCAAATTGTTTTTTAACAGTTCCAGTATATTGGAATAAATCAAGCCTTAAACTTTATCATACGGTTTAGGAGACCTTGTTAACATGACAACTAAGCAAGTACAACACTTTAGCTGAAGTCTCATTACCATTCATTTCTTTCCTTTTTATGACACATTGAACTACTGCTACCTCCCCCTCCCCCCTTTTTGAAACACTAGAAAGTAGTCACATAATTACAGCTTGGGGACATAACACTTTCATCCTGATATGCTCCAAAGGTAGCCACAAAGCAAACTATTGCATGCTGTGTGCGCCACCAGAACACAGTGGCTTTAAACAACAGTCAGCTTTATTAAAAACGCCTCTGTTCCCAGAGTGGACAAACAAAAGAATTACTCAGATGTGAAAAGGAGGGAAATCTGTGTTCAGCAAGGTTATTTATTGTTAACCCCTTCTGAAGCCTTAGACGTTTCACTTAAAATGTGTTAGAATTCTGCTCGTAAACAAGAAAGACTAAATAGAGATTCCAACTGGTTTGGCAAATTATAAAAATCTCCCTCTGCCTCTGAACATTACATTCTTTAAACTGAACATTGCAGATAGTGTTGAGGTGTTTGAAGAGTGTCTGAATTAGAGGGTTTCCATTTTCCCTTGCCATTTTGGTGTTGCAATGAAAACGTCACACATGGGGCTGGATTGTGGTTTTGTTTTTGTTTTTCCAAACACAGTTTCTGCTTGAAATTTGAGTAGTTCAGAGAAACATCCTCATTTGAAGAGATGATTGCTTCAGACTGGAGTCTCACTGCTTTTCACATTTGCCCAACATTTCAGCAGCCTGGGGGAAAGAGAGGTGTAGAGGCATATATGAGAGCTTTGTGATTCCCTATAGCTTTGTCTCACTTGGACTCATTCAGACCTTTTCACTAATTTTCCCTTCACTTGGCTTCACATCCCCAGTGCTCTGTTTATTGCTTCTGGGGACAAACCCACACCTCAAAGCGAAACTCAGTCAAAACCACCCGGTTTCACAAGCTTATAGAAAAAAACCTTGAGCTGCCCTGCGGTTGCGCTGGAAAGGTTCAAGAACCTTTTTGGGAAAACCTGGATTTTGTTTCAGATTTGCATTAAAGTAGGTGTTTGGCATGATCTTGGAATTCCTAATGAAATTTTCAAGCATTTCTACAAAATGGAAGGCCTCCTCTGGGAAAACCCCTGGAACCATTAAGAAGGGGAAGGATAGTCACTCACCGTCTATTACTGTAGCAGCTATCATGGGTTTTATGCCATGTCTTTTGCCGATAGTCTGTGCAGTTTCAGCTCCAATCATCTGGTCATACCATAGATCCCTTTCTGTGGTAGCATGCAGGTTAACTCCATAGAGCACAACAGCACGGTATGAAAACATTGTATTAACGTGCATGGCATCCTCAGCACTTCCCACCCCAAATCTCCAAAGCAAAATGGCATCTAATGCCCAAGGGAGAAACTAAACCAGATTTGTCCTAAGAAACTGTTATGCTGATTGGAAACGAGACAAATCAGTTATATTCAAGGGCTGTTGTATCTGAGATACTCAATAACTGCACAAGGTGCGGCCAATATCCACCCAATCTGCTAGCACTTTGTTGTTAGAGCTTAGTGATAGCGTATTAGCCTAATAGATGGGTGAGGTGGGCAGACCCATTAACATGTGAAAAATAGCCTTGGAAACTGCACAACCTGGGGAAGAAGCCGTCTCCACAATGCCATGTCAGGTTCACAAAACCACTGCACCTTTACTTTTGGGGGGAAAAACGATTAATTTTTCAAAATAACAAAAAAAATGGCAACAGTGACAAAAATCACAATGAGCAAGACTTTTAAAGAAATACAGTAATCTATATTACTCCCACCAGGATAAAGGAATGTAAATGCAGAGCTCTTGCTCTGTGTGCATAGGAGCTCTTTTTTCTTTTTTTTCACATTTTCACCTAGGAATGTCATGATGCATAGAACTGTAGAACTCGAAGGGACCTCAAGAAGTCATCAAGTCCAGTCCCCTGCCTTCACGGAAGGACCAAGCACCAATTAGATTAGGGTTGGGAACCGTTTTTGGGTCAGGGCCATTGACCAATAGGACAGTCAGTCGGGGGCTGCACACAAGTGAGAAACAAAAACAATCAAAACCACCTCACGTGTGGGCTCTCCAATGCTGGAGGGTGCACCGAGTCTCAGGGGTCAGATCCAGGCAAGCCGGGGGCTGTATCTGGGCCGTGGGCCTTAGGTTTCTCACCCGCAATCTAGATCATCCTTGATAAATATCTGTCTAAACCTGCTCTTAAATATCTCCAGTGATGGAGCTTCCACAACCTCCCTACGCAATTTAGTCCAGTGTATAACCACCCTGACAAGAAGTTTTTCCTAATGTCCAACCTAAACCTCCCGTGCTGCAATTTAAGCCCATTGCTTCTTGTCCTATCAGAGATTAAGGAGAGTAATTTTTCTTCCTTCTCCTTGTGACACCCTTTTAGGTATTTAAAAGCTGCTATCGTGTCCCCTCTCAGTCATCTCATTTCCAAACTAAACAAGCCCAATTCTTTCAGTCTTCCCTCATAGGTTATGTTTTTTAGAACTTTCATCGTTTTTGTTGTTCTTACCTGGACCCTCTCCAATTTCTCCACATCTTTCCTGAAATGTGGTTCCAAGAACTGGACACAATACTCCAATTGAGGTCTAATCAGCACACAGTAGAGCAGAAGAATGACTTCTCATGTCTTGCTCCTGTAATGCATCCCAGAATGATGTTTGCTTTTTTTACAACAGTGTCACACTGCTGAATCCTATTTAGCTTGTGGGTCCACTATGACCTCTAGATCCCTTTCTGCAATACTCCTTCCTAGACTGTCGCTTCCCAGTCTATATTTGTAAAATGAATTGTTCCTTCCTAAGTGACGTACTTTGCATTTTACCTTATTAAACTTCATCCTATTCATGATCATACCATGGGTATATTCTAGTTACAAATATAATAGATCTCTTTGCATATTGATGTAGTCCCAATCAACAAAGCACTTAGCACATGCTTGACTCTTTTAACTTGTGATTATCCCCATTGACTTCAGGGAGACTTCTTTCTGGCTTTGCTGGATCAGGCCCTGATTCCCAGTGACATGAGACTACTCCACATGCATGTCAGTGTTCTTCCACAGTTGTCTCAAAACTAAACTGTCTGAAAAACCACCTCGTGGCAGCTGATTTCTGCTGAGGTCCTAAATAGAAAAAAAAAAAAACCATGGCTGGGGTATTTTTATAAAAACTGACAGATTTGCTACTCACTGGCCCATTAGATCCCAAGCATGTTGACCTTTTCGGACATAATGCGAGGCCCACCTGTTTTTGTAGATGTTGGCTGGGTGTGGTGGGAGTATATGTTTGCTTTCAGGAGATCCTCTTCCCAGGTCCAGAGAACAGTGACTAGTGTATTTTCCTGTATATTGCATGAGCCCCCAGAGACTTGTTATAGGGTATGTTTTCATAAACTGAAAAAATAAAGATGTTCGATAAGCACTAATATGCCTCTGTGCTGAGATAATTTCTCTCTGCTCTTTCTCTGCCACTCGGGATAGAAAGTGCAGCTAATTCCCACATATTGATGAAGTTACCTTTGCAACTCAAAGGCTGTGTCTACACTTCACCCCTTTTCCGGAAAAGGGGTACAGTGTAGACACAGCCAAAAAGTTGAAGTGTGGAAGCATTGTAAGGCAGTCACAGCTGATATTAGACATCTGTGTAGTCAGCATAGGGGATATTTCCAAATCTGGTCCGGTTTCAAATGGAAATCTGTTTCTAGAGTATCGTGACTTTTTGAAAACTTAAAAAACAGCGAATAGTCTTGCAGCACCTTAAACACTAAAGGTGTGTCTGGACTACAGGGCTTTTTTTCTGAAAAAAAGTGGCCTTTTTTCGAAAAAACTTCCCCTGCATCTAGACTGCTGCTGCGTGCTTTCAAAAGTAAATCGAAAGAACACGGCAGTTTTTTCGACTGCAGAAAACCTCGTTTTACGAGGAAAAGCACCTTTTTTCGAAAGTGCCCTTTCAAAAAAAGGTGCTATGTAATGCAAGCTATACTTTTTCGAAAGAGAGCATCCAGACTCCCAGGGTGCTCTCTTTTGAAAAAGCCGCTTGCTTTTTCAAAAGTACTGGTTGTAGTCTAGATGCTCTTTTTCGAAAGAGGCTTTTTTGAAAGTATCTTTTTTGAAAAAGCCTATTTTGAAAGAGGCTTGTAGTCTAGATGTAGCCTAACAAAACATGTAGATGGTATCATGAGCTTTCATGGGCACAACCCGCTTGGTATCCTTGGGCGAGTGACTTTGCTTCAGTTTCCCCCATCTGTAAAAGTGAGTTAATGAAACCAACCTTTTTGGTAAAGCAGATTAAAGTCTACTGATCCAAAGCACTGTGTAAGATCTAAGTTTTGTTGTTAGCCACTTGCCTTGTTGCATCGCTCCTTTTCCTTGCTCGCCCATGCACAACAACTGAGTTTAGAAGATAGTCAGCCACAGTCACCATTCGTGATTGGATCCCAAATTTACAGATTAATTTTTCCCCCTCTTGCATGATGTGCAAGCAAGTGAAACAAAAAGCATTGCCATTCCCATCTAGCCAGAATTACAAAGTGAAGGGTAATTATTGTAAACCATTTATCATAACTTGATGCTTTGTAAGAAGAAATAAAAAAAAAGTTTTTAACCAGGAATGTTTGTGCTTATGATTTTCTATATATAGCTTACATGAAAGGGTTAAATTATGCTGGCTAGAGAACAACCCACACTGTGGGAGGTGGATAGCAACTCAACCAGAGACAGAGAGGGACTTGAACTCATTAACACTTTATTTTAAGGCATTGCCTGCAACATCAATTATTTAGGAAGCAAACAGGGTCTCCATTGGCGTGTCACATTATTAATACTTGATAATGTCAATAAAATCCTAGTTTCCTATGAAGTCCCACCAACAAGACACTATTGACTCACATGGCTATTTTACATATCAAAAGCTACTGAACAAAAAACGTAATTTGTATTTGTGAAGGATTTGTTGTAAATATGATTTACGAACAACATTTTTCAATTGTTATCATACCCGTTTTGAATGACCAACCCGCATTCCCCTGCGGGTTATTCATGTGCTATTCTATAATGAGAAATTTGGCAGATCGCATCTCTTTAGTGCATCCTTGTGCCCACCATGAGCTGAGGATCATGTTCTGCCTTGTTTACAGCTGACAGTGTTATTATTCTCGTTAGGGCTCTGCTTTCTTATCATATTGTTGTGTTGAGCGAGCCTTTTCCTCTCCGTTTGTGTTTCCTGGCAGAGCTTTTCTTCCCTTATTGACAGTTTGTAAAAAATATGCATTAATTTGGAGTTTAAAGCATGTATCATGGTGTCTCTTTGCTGTGTTTGCTTGAAGTTGATTAATGATAGAACCTCACTTGGGGTCGTCCTCTGGAGAGTTGTCTCACAGGTTCTGCATGTTAACTAGAAAAGCAGAACACACAGCAAGGGATGATTAGCCCAGCCTCCACCCGCTCAATGGGCTGACAGACCACTATTTTGCTTTACTGTGCTCATTTCACGTATTTATCCAAAGATTGTGTTAATCAACTTAATATGTCAGTTGAGAGCATATTCTCTAAATCCCATGAATAAACCATATAGAAGCAAATGCTCCTCTTAGGATATTTTCCCACTGAAGCAAAGTAATTGTAGCCATATTCTTAGCTATACACTTTTTGGTTGTTTGGTTTTTTTTTTCTTTAGCAGCAACCCAAAAGTTCATAGGCCTGAATTTTATTAGTAGTGACCATCCACAACTTCTGGAGAAGTTAGTTCGAGCTGCCCAGTGTTCAGCGTCTCTGGAAATCAGGCCTTCAATTTCTCCAAAAAAGTCTGTGTTGCCAAAGCAGGACAAACTCATTTTTAAACAGGGAAGATGCTAATTGACTGTTTTAATTTTCCTAGGCACCCTGTGCATGTCAAAGAAGAACCGTTGGATCCGGATGAAAACGAAGGCCCACTCTCCTTAGTGACAACAGCCAATCACAGTCCAGATTTTGATCACGATAGAGATTATGAAGACGAACCTGTAAATGAGGACATAGAATGAGTATGCCTGACGTCATTATCCTGAGAATGAAGATTGAAAAAACACGTCAAATTTAGCTGTGAAATCTCTCCATTATTGTACAGTCTGGAGGATTCTCAGTACACTTTTGACAACTATGAAATATGTTAACTCTTAGTGCCATCAAGTATCCCATTTGGGAGTATTTTTGATTTTTCTACTTTTTGTTGAAAAAAGGAATTTGTACTCTGTGCATTGGATGGACTTGTTTGGTACTTGGGATTATTTTCCTCTCTTACAGTCAACATCAGTGTTGTAAATTTGCGAAACTGATTCACTTACCCACATATAGCAGCAGGTTTCGGACTGCAGTCCTGCCAATTTTGGACACTGAGGACATCAAACTCTGAGCATGTAGACCTAAACTGCAGATCAAGCCTTTGCCCAGATTTTAAGGATTCCAATGGACAACATATTTGCACAGTACTGCATGTTGGTTATCACTGCCTTTACTCCCCCGCCCCTCTTTTTTTTTGTTTTTGTTTTGTTTTGTTTTTTGTTTTGCTTCCATTTGGGATGGGGAAGGCATGTGTGTGTGCGCGCGCGTATGTGTGTATACTGGCGAGGGGGTTACAAGACAAATTATCCCAAACTTTTTAATGTATTGCTTTTATTTCCTCTCCCCTCCTCCCCTTCTGCTCTACCATTTTAAGTTCTGACCTCAGGCCACATCTCGGCCCAGGGCCTCTTGGAGGCTTAATGTTTTTCTGTACTTTGTGATGAATGTTAATAGGTGTTTTTATTATACAAAGCTGAATGTCATTGAATTGTTTGTAGTTTTTTCCGTCATTCATTCCAGTCTCCTTCAGATGCCATCATGTTTTCTTTAGCTATAGAAAACATTCCATTTTGGTGTCTGTTTTTTTGAAAAGGTCCCAAATGCTGCACTGTGTACGCATCGAAGGGTCATCCAACAGAGAGAGAGAGACAGAAATGAAGTACTGTAAGAATGCGAATGAATGACAGATGAACATAGAAATACTGTAGGAAGCAACACACATTCATTCCACAAAGCAGGGGTTTTTTGGTTTGGGTTTTTGATTTTTTTTTTTTTTGGCAGCATTGGTGAATATTAGCAAATGCCACAAAATTGAACAGCACAAAGAAACATATGCAGCACCAACAGAATTCACTTCATTAGAGAATGAATACTACAGTGGCAGGCTCTCTCAGTTGTTTAACATGAGTTTTAATGGGCCAACAAATCTTTCTGGAATATCTGAGATTACCAAAATGGGTACCTATACATTTATTATTGTTTTTCATTTGCGAAGAGTGGTTGGAAAGATGACTTCATTCAACTGTTGTAATATGTGGTGACATTTCTCAGTTAAACATCGGTTCAGCATTGCTTGGTGGCATTAATCTGTTTGAACACAAATTAGATTTCAGATTAAACTTGTGATGGCAGTTAATAAGGACTGAGCCCACTAATGCTACAGTGTTAATAATTTCAACTGTGCAAATTCTGTACTGCAGTTAAGATTGTTATGCAATATTAGACCAGCCAGTATCAAAACCTCACCGTAAAAAACAGTAAATAGTGGGGTGGGGGAGAACAGCACTGGGGCTTGTTTGGTAAAACTGGCAGTGCTCTTCAAAGCAAACATTACATACAGAAAGCTGTTGTTACAGGTCAGTACACATCAGTCACCAAACACCAAAACACTTTCATTCTGCAACCACTTTTCTGTCACTCATTTATTTATGTAGGACTGTAGCTTTTGTTTAATTATTATTTCAAAAAAAAAAAGCTTTTCAGAGCTTAATTTATATTCTTCTTTGTACCTTTCCCCCCTAAAATTACCAAAGATATTACACAAAGGTAAATTATGTTCTCTGTTATATGCTTTATCTTATGAAGCCAAATATCCTCTTATTGTTGATCAAGGGAGGCTGAAGGATTTAGAGGGAAAAGACAAGAATATGGGCTATTGCTAACCTTAGAAGGGAAACTGCTCCTTTATTCTAATAAATTTAGATGGCCAAGAAAATGACTGAACCAAAGTTACTTTTTATTCGTATTCCTTTACAGCAACCAAATCGAAATTCTGTGAAGAGAAATTGAGGAGCTCTTTTGAGGTTAAAATTAGGAAACAGTGTTACAGAGGGAGCCATAAGAAGGGAGCTGGAGAAAGCAAATGCAGTTATTTTGCAGAAAATTGGAGTGTCAAATAAAGGAGACAGTTTAATAAAATACAAAAGAGAACAGAAAAGCTCCCACAATTTTACTGGACCATATAATAGTATTCCTAGATTAAAACATATTTTGGGGTCTTTGTTTTTACAGATTGTATGCCACTTTTGTTTAAGGATTGTGCTAAGATGACTGCTTTAATTTTGGTTTTTCTTGGCACATTTGCTGAGTCTTGTTTAGTTTTTGATCCACATTTTTCATAAGGAAATAACACTCCTGTCCACACATAAGCTTTGATACAACAAATTTCATTAGCAGTTACTTTTCTAAAGCTCAACTCTGCGTTCTGTTTAAAAGAGAGAGAGAGAGAGAGAAAGGGAAAAAAGGGCAGTCCGTGGTCATTTGAAACTTTTTTTTAAAGTATATCCAGGCAGCTTCATGACATGCCGGCAGTAGCCAGATGGGGATCCTGAGAAGTGGTCCCCATGTTTCTAAACTGAGTGGTTTGCTGGTTAGTTTGGTATTCAAGAGGATAAAAATCTGGTAGATTAGTTCATTCTCAGCATGTGTAGCTAGACATGAGTAAAGATAACAGCATGAGAAACTGTTAGTACGCATACCTCAGTTCAAACTGTTAGGGAATGAGTAAATAAAAATACATTTCACTCAGTTGCACTTAGTTGTATGTCTTGCATGCTTAGTCTAAAGACTGTAGCAAACTAAATAAAGAAAAAGAGAAAAAGAAATAAAAATTAGATTTTAACATATCTGACAGGTGTCACAGCCTCGCAGAAGAACCAACTGAAAATCTCAGGCTTTACATCAAGCAAACTTCACTATGATTTTTACAATTCTGATTCAATATCCTTTTGGATATACAGTTGCTTCGTTAGGGTGGGGGTTTATTATGTTGTACATATATATCCCAATGTGTCCGTGTGAGCCTTTGTCTTTTTTGGGGGGGGGGAGGGAGGGAGGAAAAGGGGAAAAGGTCCTTTTTTAAAATACCATTGCTCAAAAAGGAATAAATGCATACCTGTTTGTCAAAACACCTTTTGCTTTTTGTGCAACTGCTTTATATTAACTATACTAAAAAAAAACTTTGGAAAAAAAAACTACTGTATGTAATGGAATTGCAGAATATGCTGCACATGTATTTTATTTAGTTATCCTTGCTTTAAAGAATATTGGATGACATTTGCTGACATGTGGGAGAAAATCCCTGACTTTTTTTTTTTTTTTTTGCTTTTAAATTGTAAAATAGTTGACAGATTATTTTTTTCTCCTTTTATCATTGATCGAAAACTCTTTTGTACAGTGTGTGTTGAGCTGGGTTTTTTGTTTGTTTGTTTTTATACTTTCCCACCCCTCTGTTATCTTACCACTGCCATTTCTGGCTGTCTTAAACAAAGGTTCATACATTTGAAAACTAAAAAAAAAAAGTTGTTTTAAAAAACGTTTTTCTCCTGCTGCAGTAAATATTTTGCATGATGAATTCCAGGGTCACACTTTCAAAGTTTATCAGTGAAGTAGTGATTAATAATGGGGCGTGTCAAACTATTGAACTTTTGTATAAAGAAAAAAAAACTTTACAAGGTGCCAAGATGTAAAGACAATTTGTTACATGTTTTTTTTCTCAAAGAAAAGCGTACATATTATGAAAGTAGTACCATGTATCAGGTAAATCGCTGTCAGGAATGAGAGTCAAAGCCTTCCTTGTCCACAAAGAAAAGTTTGTAAATGTAAAACCTGTTAGGTTTCTGCATTTGACTAGAAGTGATATGAAAAATCAAGGCTTATGTAGAACAGTGACCACAAAATATTATCATCTTTGATTGTCGCTTAAAAGAGTTCAAATACAATTCCTAGCACTCTTCTTAAAACTCAGATTTTGGGGGAGAGAATGGGGTAGGGATTGTGATTCTAAGGCATTGCAGATCATTAGATATTTTATATATACGTATGTAAAAAAAAATTTTTTTAATAATTTTAAACTATTGTAGTTTTCGGATTGCCAACAAGCTACATTCCTTATAGCGTGAAGAATGTGTTAAACTATTTTGAAATCCTTTGGTACCTTTGGTTAATGTACTCGGACTGAATTTTTAGATGTTTCAGAAATCACTTAGCGTTCTAGTCTTGAGAGGTAAATTTGCAGTTGCATTTTAATGGGCCCAGAATAGGTAACAAAATATCTTCTACCCATAAGCCTTGATAAAAATGGTACAGTCCAGACTGTTAGCATGGTGCTTCATGTGTATGTGCTGCCAGTAATGAGATTTTTTTTTTGATAAGGCATAAAAGAAACTCATTCCTTACATCAACTGTAATTCCATCATTCCATGTCTGTTGATACAGACAATAAAAAATGTTGTGTAGTCAGTACTAATTACTGACATTATAGCATTCTCAAATGCAATAAAATGCTGGTTGTTCACACTGGTAATACAAGTTGCCATGTCCTAAGTTTTTGTTTTGTTTTCCCCTTTTATGATTTCATGTTACTGACATTCACTATGGTCCCCATCCTGCAAAAACGGATCCCCATGGACAGGAGCCTGCCCCTCACCAGAATCTCCATTAAAACCAGGTCAGTGGGGCTCTTTGTGAGTACAGGGGTCTTCCCAAGCACAGCATGTAGCAAGGCCTGGACCTAACAGGGAATGCTTCAGCCATGGTGTTACAACCAGTCTGAGCATAGACCTGGTCCTCCAAAGATCAGAGTGTCCTTCCATGTGACGTCATTGGAAGGCACTCTGCAGCTCCCAGAACAGACCCTTGCGTGCATCTGTTTGCAAGTAGAAACAGTAGGTTTAGCCTTTGTAGTCAGAGTTGAGGGGTGCTCTATATTTTACCTTACAGGCATAGAGATGAGTACCTGTTTAGGAACCAATCCTGCAAATACTTCCAGGTCCTGGGAACTGTACCATCGACTTCAGTAGGAACTACACTAGACCGGGAAGGTTGGGTTAAGGTATGCAACGCCAGCTACGTGAAATACATAGCTGGAGTCAGTGTACCTTCATTCGAGCATGGCACCATCTTCAGAGAGGGAGGCTGATGGGACCAATTCTCCCGTCAGCTTCCCTTACTTGCTACTATGAGGAGTACCAGAGCCACCCTCAGTATAGGATTTAGTGGGTCTTATATAGACCCACTAAATCAAACACCAGAAGACTGATCTCCGGCACAGCAAGTGAAGATGTGGTCAGAGTTGTAAGCATTCTTCCTAGGTAATAAAGGGTTTAGCGGATGAGACCAAATCACAATAAAGTTCCAAGTGACGTTGTCAACTTAGACAAACTTTAAAGAAAAAAGTTCACCTCCTTTTCTCTTGAGTAAGCATACACTTATTTTCTTCATCAAGTTTTATAAAGAAAAATAAAATGTTTAATAACTAGCATTAGCAGCAGCAAACTAAAATTTCAGAGGAGAGACTTCCATGAATAATTCATTAAAATTTCACATCTGCAAGATTAGTCATCCAAATAAAATGCTAATGTCAAAAACACGCACCGTCTATAATATTCTCATCAAGAAATCTTTTTGCATATAATGATAAATGCTTAAATTAGTACAAATGATTTTATAAAAATATTCTGCCATAAAATTATAGTGGATAACTACTTTCAGGACAAAAAATAAATAAGTTACAAAGTTGAGTATTGGAAAGCTATTGATTTTGAAACTTTAATAATCTAAATATAGAGAATAAAGTTCACGGTGAATGTTAATGTGTATTGCAGTTTTCAAAAACTACACAAGGCTCCCCCCCCCCCTTTTTAAATCAAATTTACTTACCTTGCTCAAAATCACGGGTAGGGTTTCTTAATACAGTACAGTTTTCCAATATTAATTAGCTTAGCATGTGTTGTGATGTCATTTTCACTTGGCTCAAGTGCATGGCAAACACAGTCAAATCATAATAGACTTTTGCACCCAATTACCACTCTCTGCACAGGTGATAATGACAGTACCAGATGCAAGGCAGAAGAAAAGTCGGGTATTACATATTACTTGATCAATGTGATTTGGGGTCTACTGTTCCCTTTGAAGTCAGTGACAAAATTCCTATATGCTGCTGGATTGCTTATGTAACTTGCCAGAAGTTGGGGATCAGTGTATATGTAGTTCCCCATTCTGAAGAGCCTTCTGCATGGAGTTGAGTCAGCTCCCTTGGACTTGATTGGAAGTTATGAGGGCGCTCTCAGAAATGGGCCTGTAAATTGGAGCCCAAATTTACTCTGAAATGAAATTCTGCCTTTGACTTGACAGGAAGCAACTTAAAATGGAACTCGTTGCTATTAAAGCAGAATGTTTAACTGTTACACAGTATTCCGTATTATCCAAGGAATAAATTAATTTCAAGTTCTTTCCATCTGAGGAGCAATTAATAAGTCTGCGACTATTCAGCTTGGAAAAGAGGTGACTAAGGAGGGAATAGGACAGAGGCCTATAAAATCACGACTCCTGGAAAAAGTCAATAAAGAAGAGTTATTTACTCTTTCCCATAGCGCAAGAACTGAACTGAAGGGTCACCAACTGAAATTAATAGGTAGCAGGTTTAAAACAAACAAAAGGAAGTATTTCTTCACACATGCACAGTCAACCCATGGAACTCTTTTCCAGAGGACGTTCTGAAGACTAAGACAATAACAGGGTTAAAAAAAAAGAGCTAGATAAATTCATGGAGCATAGGTTCATCAATAGTTGTTAGTAGTGAGAGTGTCTCTAACCTGTTTGTCAGAATCTGGAAATGGGCGACGGGGTGGATGACTTGATGATTACCTGTTCTGTTCACTCACTCTGGGGCACTTGGCATTGACCACTGTCAGAAGGCAGGATATTGGGCTAAGTGGACCTTTGGTTTTAACCAGAATGGCCATTTTTTACACCATGCTCTGATGTGTCCTAAAATAATTCCCGAATCTACAGCCTAGCCACCAGCTACAGCTAGCCCAGAAATGCCTTTTTCCAATCAAAAACATTGATTTCGCGCACTCTGATGCGTCATACAGTACACAGTGAGAAGTACTTTTTGGTAACCTATAGGATGAAAACTGATGGCTACTGTTTAATTATTCTAGGATACTTTGCCCCCCAAAAATAATGAGCAGAACATAAGCCATTTTAAAAAGAAAATTCAAGGCATAGTCTGAATTTGCAATAGACACGTAGAGCTCTCCCCGTGCCTAATACAGAAGGCTAGAGTATACCAGAACACAATCCACATTGTGAAAACACTTTCAGGAATTAACACTGTAGCATGTGTGCGCGCACACATACACGCAATTAGCCTTGCGTGACCTATTAATCAAGCTCAGACTTTGATGATAATGTTCTACATTCATGTAATGGCATGGTAATCAAGGCGATCTTTCATCTTTGTTGTGGTGGTGCTTGATTCTGTCAACAAGATGTACTCTTCATTCTAATGGTACCCGGTTAGTGGTTACAAACCTCCATCTCATCTAAAGCAAGTTGGCAAATGAGGACTGAAACCTGGTGTAGCGGAGGGGAATTACACCATGCAGGTGCAACAGCTATTTTAAATGTAAAATATTTAGATTGACATTTTTTTTTGTGGTCCCCCTTCTGCAAGGTAGCTCTGCATGGAACCTGCCTGACTTTAGCAGAGCATTTGCAAAGGTGTGGGGGTCCACCCATGTGGATTCTCGTATAGGATCCAGAACTTAGGAGACTGATTCCAATACGTATGTGCTTAAGGCTACTTAGATTGTGAGATCTTCTGGGTAGGGGTCATCTCTGTGTTCTAGAACAATGAGGTCTTGATCCAGGATGGAAGTTTCTAATACTAACACAATAGAAATAATAAGTTTCGTGAAGTCGGTAGGTTTTAAATGATCTGCTGCACCAGGGTGTATATTGCAACTTAATAAACTTTATTGAACCTTTTCATATGTAAGACTCAAATTATAAACAACTTCAGCTTAGTGATGTTTGGCCAAAATATCTTCCCTCACTTCCCCTCAGTTCTTTTAAAAGCTGCCATTTGCATCCATGCAAAGTCAGCAGTGAGAAATGCAAATATATTTGTTTGGAAGAAATCCGTGGCCATTTTTCGTTCTGTTTTGTTTTATGCCTCACAGAAGCCTGAAAAACATTTTTTTCTTCAAGTTATAATGTTAATTTGAAGGTAACCGTCCTTTCAAGGATTCATTTCAGCCGAGGCAATAACCATTATTTACCAGAGTTTGACACTTTTATCACTCATCATATTAGCAAATTTCCATTGAAAATGCTAAAATGGTTCGTCATAAGGCACATAACTGCTTTAGCTGTAAAAATGACCAACACAAGTGCCTGTACTCAAACATTAAATTATACTGTAATTAATAAAGACAGTTAAACTGTCTACTAGCAACAGCAATTTAGGTAACCACATTTGATCAGCTATAAATTGTAACTACATTAAAATTCCAGAAATATTAGCAATATGGATTACTTGATGGAAATAGGTGCTGATCACTCACACTCCTATTTTACAACGGAAGCACAGGTCATGTTGGCCACAAAACTGTGGGCGAAGATCAAGGCTGAGTACTTTTAATCTTGTGAAACAAGCAATTACAAATAGTTGCATCGATTTGTTAAAAAGCTTTAGGTGACATAAATTGTTTCCTGTTTAGCTTATTGCTCTGATACATAAATGTCACTGAGTATAATATTAATTAGGGGCATGGAACAACAAGGGTCGGCTGATAGAGCATACAATCAAGGATGTGTCAATCCTTTTGTAAGCATTATGGAAAGCAGGATAAGCAGCAGCCTGTTTGCTCTGTGGCTCTCTAGTCTTCATTTTATGTGATGACAAAAGAAAGTAAAGGAAACTATGTTTTAATATCTGAAGTAATTGCTTTAGTATGAAGACAATTTTATGGCTTAGGATAAATTACAATGTTGCCATTCTCATGTTCTTGCTATGTAACATAACATTCCACATAGAGTGTCAATACAATAAAATAGTGGTATAAAGGTTGCCTGCTGCACACGACTATTTATCCCAGTGTATGGAAACTAAGTACACATTGTGGTCTGCTGTGTTTCTGCACTTAAAAAAAAAAAAAAAAAAAAGGGCTATGCAGGTTATTTATTTAGCATAAATCAAATGTATCATATACACTGTTTCTTTGGATTGGCATGCGACTTAGAAAAATAGAGTATGGTTGTGCAAAATCTGGAGAAAATTTATTAAATATGATTTTTCTGTAATAGAATATTAATGTAACCCAATGCTCATTTCCCATTAAGTTGATCCCTTTTTAATATACACATGCTTTTTATTATTTTGCACTCATGCAAAAATTCCACATTCAGAGAGTTTCCATCTCCTAAGGAATGTCTCTGGCAAAGGCACAGTAAGAAACCTTGAACTAAAAAAGAGAGAGAGAGAGAGAGTGAGTGAGTGAGAGAGACAGCAAATATTGAACAATAAAAAGGTGGCCCAGTGCTGATGAACTGTAGCAAAAGCCAATGGTATAATAAATGGTAAAAGGCATTCAGCATGGGAAGGAGAACAGTAGAAACAATTATACTTTAAATCCTTCCTTCTCAGTACGACCGTACCACGGCACAGATGAAAATGTTTGATTTGCAACATAAAAGATTCATTAATTACCACTTGAATATTTAAAGCTATTTTGCAGACTAACAGAGGTAGATAAAGCAGTGAATTAAAACCTCTAATAAAATTGTAAAAATATTTCTGTAAGTTTTACCAGTGTTACGATTCCTCTAGGTTGAGGCAGATAGGCTCAAATTGTTACAGAACGAATTTTTCAAGTGTGTATTGGAAGATGTTGAGATTGCCTAGGATTGTCTCCTGTTTTCAAATGTTTATCAAATGCTTCTTTGGAACCTATCTCCTCGCATGTGGAGAAATAGCTCACCCCAAGATTTATAACGCATGTGTTTGAAATGTGTCTGTTTTAAACACATTTGCATATACAGTAAAAACTCATCAGAAGGCCCTGTAATAATATTCTATCAGATATAAGGCAATTTGTACTTTGAGTAAAAAAAAAAAATTGTTAATACTATTATAACGACTCTTGTTAAACAAAAATAGGATGGCGTGATGTGCTAAGTGTGGTGAACTAATGCGAAGTGTGGAAATGTATATCCTGCAAAGCATTTTTATAATTGCATAGCAGTCTCATAAATTGCTCTATAGGGAGTCAGTGTTTGTTAGCTGATGGCACCTTATTTGTTGAATACATTGTATAGACACTCATCACGTGAAATTAACGGGTAGGAGCACATATCTAACATGTTCACTGGAACATCAAAAGAGGATCTCTGGGAATAAGCTATGGGAATGTAGCACAGCCAGGTCCTGAGGGCCAGATCCTTAGCAAGGGGTAAATCACTGAGTTCAACTGGCATCAATGCAGTTACAGTGACTGGCACCAACAGGAGATTTGCCTGTGAAACTTACGAGAAAGTCCTTCTCCGACACCTGTTTTCATAGTTAGATTCTTGACAGATGAGGCCCCGATTCTACAACTGGTTTTGATTGCAGGATCAATGCCCAAAAGTGACATTAAGAGGCCTTTATAACAGCAGGTTACTCCCAGGAATGGCATGATCCCATAGTCATAAGGGGGAAACTATTGTTTCACAATAGTAAGCAAACTCATGTCACACATGCATGCCTTTGGCCAATGAAACGTGAAAATAGCCTCTCTTAGTTCATCTTACTGGTCCCCCTATCTGCTGTAGTTATCAAACCTGATTAGATGAGATTTGTCAGCACAGCATGTCATTTTCAGATGGCAGTGGGTAGACCCCAAACGGTGGATGACAGAGCTGTTGCTGGCAGAAGGATACGCTACAAGTTATCTACCACCGTGTGTGGTAAAGGTGCATGAGCAAGGGTCAAATTCTGGAGAGTGAATCTCCCCCGTCTTCCTCCTACCACTTCCACAGGCTTTTTCTGTGGCAGAATAATGTTTCTCAGTACAGCCATGCGTCCTCTGGTGCATGCTATAAAAGAGTGGTGGGCAACCTGCGGCCCATCGAGGTTCTGTGTGGCCTGCACCTCTCCACCCTGCCCGTGTGCCCCTCTCACACTGGAGACCACACACTTACCTACTCTTCCTCCCAGCATTTCCAGCATGCTGTGACTCAACTGCTTCATGCCCCATTCCTGCTCCTCCTCCTTCCCACAGCTTGAACCCTGCGAATCAGCCGAATTGCAGCTCTGGGAGGGGGGAGGAGGAGGAGCAGGGACGGCATGAATCAGATGATTTATGGTGCTCTGGAAGTGCTAGGAGGGAGAGGAGGCAGGTAAGAGGCTGGGCTTTAAGGGAAAGAATGGAGTGGAGTGGAGGTGGAGCCTGGCGGGGCGGGGAGGTCGAACACGAGTGACATGTGTTTATGTGAAGGGCATGTGTGAGGTGCATGCTGATGGCACAGAACATAGTGAGAGTTGCACGCTCCTTCTGCTTCTTTGTGTTACTTTTGCCAGCAATTTGATTTGCCCCAGTAATGGGTCTCTTTGGGAAGAACAGGCATGATAAAGGAGAATCAAGTGCTGCGTATTTCATCTTATTCTTGCGGTCGTGGTTAGTGCACATGCCCCCTTTCAATCCTGTGGCCCACTCACGAGCCTTAGTTCCCCATTGCTGCTATGAAGCAAAGGGCTGGCTCAAAGTAAGCCAGGATTTAGCCTTTGTTAACATGGGGGGAGGAGGATTCTTGTTCAAATCTCTTGTTAGGTTTCATTTGTGTTAGTTGTGATGAGAATAACTGCATTTACAAGAATGTCAAGGCAAGCCCTGGGCTATTGTTAGATTTTTAGGCCTCAAAGGGGGGAGAGCTTTTTTGTTCTGGGTTAGCAAAGCATCCAAAATAACATGGTCCTGGTCCATGACTCCTAGGCATTGCCAGGAAAAATCCATAGTTCTCAGCCCCAAAGTGGGTTGCGAGCCCTTTGAATGGGGTTGCCAGGGCTGCTTTAGACTTGCTAGGACCGGACACTGAAACCTGAGCCCCACTGCCCAGGACTAAAGTCAAAGTCCGTGGGCTTCAGCTTGAGCCTCTCTATCTAGAGTGGTGGGGCTGAAACTTTGGTCTGCCCCCCAAGGCAGTGAGGGTTGGGTGGGCTCAGTCTTTGGTTCCCCCTCCTGGAACCGTGAATTAATTTTTGTTGTCGGAAGACAGTTGCGATGTCATGAAGTTTGAGACCCTCTAGTATAAATAATGAGTTAGAACAGTGTTTCTTAAACTATGTTCCGCGGAACACTGGTGTTCCGTGAACAATTCACAGGTGGACCGCAACCTCTTCTTTGTTTTTCTTTTTTTCTTCTGACAACAATTTTTTTTGAAGAACATTTTCATAGGTGTTCCGCATAAAAAAATATTGAGTTGGTGTGCCATGGTCTCAAAAAGTTTAAGAAACACTGAGTTAGAAGAACCTTCCTGGAGCTAGGATAATTTGCACACAACTCGACCGAAAGCAGAACTTACTATATATCGAAAAGGCAAAAGGCAAAAATCTCCATGATGTCCATCTTTGAGTTTGGTAATGGCAATCTAGTTAGTGTCAAAGGAGTCCAGATACTCTAATAATTGGAAGGCAGGCGTAAGCCCTCCTCCAGCAAAGACTTACATATGGGCTCAGCCAGACAAGGTAGGTGAGGTAATATCTTTTCACCCTTTGTCACTCTGATGTCCTGGGACCAACGCAGCTACCACAACACAGCCTACAACATGTGTGCTTAGCTGTGCACTCTGTGAATAGCCCCATTGACTTCAGTATCAAATAACTCCACCACTTTGTGGCCTCCTTACCCCTGTAGATCTACAGGCGAGGAAAACTGACTTCCCTGCCGTCGCTTTTATTTTTTTCCTTTTTGGCTCTCACTAAAGCTCAATCTTTTTTTTGGATTTTTGGCATGAAATGGGTTTTATTTTTCAGTTACTTTAAAGCTTGTTTTTCCTCTATTAATTTTCTAGACATGCTGGACGGAGTTGTAATTTATATAATTATTCAGGCACTGCAACCAAGCGCCTTCCAAGCACATGATGTTGATGCTACTTTGTTTAACGTTGCTATTTTTAAGTTGTAGAAAATGCCGCATGCGTTAAAAAACTTGGCCAGGAGGCCTAGGGTGGTTTTATGGCTTTGCCATTTGCAAAACGATGTTCAGTGCCACTACATTCAAATTAATAACATCTCCTAAGAATCAGGCCTTACATTGCAAGCTCCCAAGTTCGTTTCCCCTCAAAAGTCCTTCTTTAATTACAAAAAACTGCATAACCCATTTCCTTCGGTGTGCAAAAAGGTGTGTAATTAAACCATCAGCATAATACCTTTCTACATGTAAAACCTGCACTTATGAACTTTACTGCTGAATAAAAACTCCTGTTACATGACCATTAAGTATTATGAATAAAGCAAGTCATTGTAGTACTTGGTTAATTTTTATGAACTAGGTGTTGTGTTCAGCAGAAATTTGGTTTCTGTGGGTGTCTTCCATGGGCAGTTCAGTGCCCCAATTGTGGATGCCTGATTCAGGAAGCGTGTCTCTCTTTAGAGATGTTTCTCTTGCTTTGTTTGTAAAAAGGGGAACCTCACAGACCAGGAATGACTTCAGATCTCTGTGCCCATATGTAAAAATGGTGGTTACTATGGCTTGAAAGGGTGGTTTCAAAAAATGGTCAAGATCTGGAACTGGGAGTGTTTCAGGGCTGGGGAATCTTTTTGGAGTTCGGGGGCTGCTGACCCACAGAAATCAACCGGTGGCTGCACAAAAGTGAGAAGCAAAGACAAAAACTGAAAAAAGAAACCTCACTGACATAGCCCCGACTGAGAAGCAGAAAGAGCTCCCCCCCAGTCTCCTCACTCAGCAGAGCCTGGGGGGCCCAGCCTAGTAGATTTTGTCGGGGGGGGGGAGGGAGGGAGAAGCCTCCCCGAAGCACTTTACTGAGCCAGCCAAGGGAGGAGAGTGGCAGTGCATGGAGCTACTTTCTCCCTCACCAGGCAGAGCCTGTGGATCAGATCTAGCTCTGGCTTGCCTGACTCTGGCCATGAGGCTTGGGGTTCCTCCCCCCCACAGCAGTGCTCCAACCCCATGTGAGAAGCAGCAGCAGGTGGGAGTATGGGGGTTGTAGCTCCCCAATGCTAGTTGCAGGAGCCCCGAGCCTTGGGGGGCTGGTTTCAGGCAAGCCATCTAGCTCCTGGGCCTTACCTTCCCCACCCCTCGTTTAAATGGTGAAAATTCACTTTGCGCCTTTGAAATCTGTGTAATTGCTCA
Source organism: Pelodiscus sinensis (assembly GCF_052426305.1). NCBI lineage: Eukaryota > Metazoa > Chordata > Testudines > Trionychidae > Pelodiscus > Pelodiscus sinensis. The sequence continues at coordinate 42,507,457 of NC_143062.1, forward strand.
GGGGTTGGTTGAGCAAAATGCACCACATTTTAGAGAAAACACAAACCAGGACTCCTATGGGCTGGAACACCGGCCACTATCTTTCCATCACACGCGTGCTAGGCTGCAGGGCGGCAGAAACCATGCAATGGTGGTGCCTGTGCTTCCCACCCTCAATGCCGTCCTACGCAGGGCTGCTGCGGAGATTCCCAGACTGGCATGAGAGGACCCTGGATGCTCTTGATGGTTTAGCCTGTGGATTCCCCCACCCCCTTAGTGTGACAGGCAGAGTGGGCAGCATTGCACAAACATGCTACACAAGGATTAAGTTTATCTACCAAGAAAAGTTGCTTGGATGCTAACCAATAGAAGTTAATAGCGGACTGTCTGACAGTAAACACGCTGCCTGTCAGATCATGCTGACTACAGACAGGAGAATAGTTTTGGACCTCTTGGCTACGTCTAGACTGGCATGATTTTCCGGAAATGCTTTTAATGGAAAAGTTTTCCGTTAAAAGCATTTTCAGAACAGAGCGTCTAGATTGGCAGGACGCTTTTCCGCAAAAGCACTTTTTGCAGAAAAGCGTCCGTGGCCAATCTAGATGCGCTTTTCTGCAAAAAAAAAAGCCTCGATCGCCACTTTCACAATCGGGGCTTTTTTACGGAAAACAAATCTGAGCTGTCTACACTGGCCCTTTTGCGCAAAAGGGACTTTTGCCCGAATGGGAGCAGCATAGTATTTCCTCAAAAAGCACTGATTTTTTTACAGTAGGAAGTCAGTGCTTTTGCGGAATTTCAAGTGGCCAGTGTAGACACCTGGCAAGTTTTTCCGGAAAAGCGACTGATTTTCTGGAAAAACTGGCCAGTCTAGACACAGCCCTTGTCTTCAGCTATCTTTATGCCAGCTAAAGGAAGACACATTGTAACCTGCCTGGTTGTAGGTTTCCATGTTCACCTCTGCCACTGATAATCTGGCCCTTTGGGCCCAATCTTGCAGTCCTCATTTAGCTTTTATGACGATGAAACCCCTATGAGAGAATTTTGACTCAGTAAGAGCAGCTGGGTTTGGCCCCTTGCACAACAGTCCAGCGTATCAAGCATTCTGAGCTAGCTCCAAAGGAAGGCCTCATCAGTATTGCATCCACCTACTGCCCTTGGCCGATGTGGGTTGGCAATGAAAGACTGCTGAAAGTCAAGTTGCACTTCCCACCATAAATTAATCTGCTAGATGCTCTCATTCCCCATAACATTACTCAGATACTGCCCTCCCAGACTTGCTGCCGCTGTCCCATACACTCAGCTATGACTGAAAAATATTATCTCTGATCTCTGGGTCAGGAAGTTCATCCATAATCAATCGCATTTTTAGCTCTTCCAGCTCTGTGGTAAACACTGAGGTCGGCCATTCTCCATCATGTTCCTTGTTATATGCGTCTCTGTACCTGGTCTTTAGGATAAACACATTGTGGCCTGGCTGTATTTGGTAACAATCCTCTTTTAGCTCCCTTCACATTTTCCTACTAGAAAGAGGTTAGGCAAAGAAAGCTCAAATTAACCGGTCTGAGGAGAAAATACCGTTTCCTTATATATTCTACTGTTCTGCTACAAAATAAACGTTCTGTGCAAAAGTGCCAAAAAATGAACAACAAATTTGCCTAGTAGTTTTCCTCCATCCTAGTGGTGTCTTGATAAGGTGGTTGTGGCAGTAATTTTTCATTTGCAGCAGGTGGTTGTTTACACATTAGATAAACGCCATCCGTATAGTCCTTGGCATGGATGTTTACGTTTGCTTCAACAGCTGCTGTTCCATCACACACTTGCACTTTGATTAAGGCATCCTCCTCTTGTGATGGAAATAATTCACATCTCAGCTGAGCTGAAACAGAAATGCCATTCTCAGCTGCCAACACCTGCATTTCCAAGTTGGACTCCAAAGTTAAGATGTGAGGTCCTGGTGCCTCTCTCCTGTTCAAGCTTTTATGCCACATCCTTAATGGCAGGTGTTTAGACACAACAGCTCATCTCAAGTTATGCAACTCCAGCTGCATAGAATATGTAGCTGGAATCGGCTTAGCTGAAGCTGAGCTTGGCGGCGTCCCTGCAGCAGGAGGCCGATGGCAGCAAACGGTCCCGTTGACTTCCCTTACTCCTCGCAAAGGAGTGCCAGCTGCTGGTAAGGGTGCCCTCTAAGTTTGATTTACTAAGTCTAGTTAAGACTTGCTAAATCAAACTCTGGAAAATTGATCATGACAGCAGCAATCTTCCTTTTAGAGTAGACAAGACCTTAGATACCGTAGTACTAAAAACAAATAAGGCAACTGACATTTCCTCACCATTCTTCCCACCAGAAGGAAAAGTTAATTGGATAGGATTTATCTTGGATAAATTGTCTCTAGAAATACCAACCCAATACATTCTGGAACGCTTGTCAGAAAAGCCAGGGAAAAGCACCAGAATCATAGAATCATAGAATACTAGGACTGGAAGGGACCCTGAGAGGTCATCGAGTCCAGTCCCCTGCCCTCATGGCAGGACCAAATACTGTCTAGACCATCCCTGATAGACATTTATCTAACCTACTCTTAAATATCTCTACAGATGGAGATTCCTCAACCTCCCTAGGCAATTTATTCCAGTGTTTGAGTAGCCTGACAGTTAGGAACTTTTTCCTAATGTCCATCCTAAACCTCCCTTGCTGCAGTTTAAGCCCATTGCTTCTTGTTCTATCCCCAGAGGCCAAGATGAACAAGTTTTCTCCCTCCTCCTTATGACTCCCTTTTAGATACCTGAAAACTGCTATCATGTCCCAGGTTTGCATTGGTTTGCTAAGTAGTGAAGGACATTGTCTGTTTTCTTGCTGTCCAGTCTGGTGCCAGTCTCCACAGCCACATCTCCTGCACACTCACCACATTGTTGATCTAGATAGTTCCACTGTGACAGAGGCACAGAGCTGTCAAAGTCTCAAAGAAGAACGCACGTTTTAATGATTCCTGAGCCCACACTAGTTAGAGTATTCAAAATATTGTGCCTTTAAAGGCCTGTGGAGATTCAATGATGGTAGACCATGTTGCTGCTGCAACGTCTTCACTACCAGGAAGATGGATCTGCAGCGGTCAATCTTCTGGAGTTTGATTTAACAGGTCTAGTAATGACCCACTAAGTCAAATGCTGAGGGTGCCCCCATCGATGCCCGTACTCCTCAAATTGCGAGGAATAAGGTAAGTCGATGGGAGCATTTGAATTCATCACTGATGTAAGATGGCACAATTAACACTGGAGAAAAGGAAGTTGTTTCTGCTAATTTCTGGCTGCATGAAGTAGATGGTGTCTTTTCTAAGACAATTGGTAATCCTCATTCTACGAGGAAGAACACCTTTTTTTGCACAAGAGCTCTTGAGAAAAAAGGTGTGTGTGGACAGCGAAGAGGGGTTTTTTGGTGCAAGAAGAGGGAAGAAGAAAAAACACAGGTATCCTGGTGGCCATTCTGTCCATAGCAATCACTGCCTACTTGTGAGAGAGCATCCAGGCAAAAGCACATCACTTTTTCCATGCGCTTTTGCAGTGTGGATGTGCTCTTGCACAAGAAGCTTTTGCGGAAGATCTCATCCGACAAAAGCCTCTTGCACAAAAAGCCTGCAGTCTAGACATAGCCTGACATCCCACCCTTTGGCGTTTTCCACCGCTACTACTGTACTGAGCAGTGAAAGTGCTCAGCATAGAATGCAAGCATTGGGCCTAGAGATGAGGAAAGGTAATTAGAGAAAGCGAGGCCAATGCAAATTTTCTGTGACCTTCTAGACAGACTGTAGAGTCAGGAGTGGAAGCCCTGTCATCCATAGGCATCAAGATGGAGTTTTCCCTTTTTCATATCTGAGTCGCTGGTAATTGATGCCTTCTTGAATGGTGCTAGTGTCTGAAGCACTGCTGTTAATATGCTGCGCCTCATCTAAAGCCAGTCTGGACCGTGAAGCCCCTTTTCACATGGTGTGTGCCTCATAACTTCAGGGTGGTTTCTTTTATTGTAACCCATCAAAGAGCCAAAGCTGAGCAACTTCTGATAGAAGGGGGTGCAACAGCATCAAACTTTAGCATGTTGTCTGCTAAACAATGGGATTATTTCCAAAAAGAGGCATGCCCATGGCTAAAAATGAACCTTGCTTAGCACTGGATCAAAAGAGAAAGCATTCATAAAAATCCACAGTCTATAAATGAGATCCCTTCCTAATTGGGATTACTTATCATGAGAGAGGCTTTCCAACTGAGATTTAATTTTGTATATATTCTTTTCAGGCTTTCCTCTTAAACCACAACTCTGTAACGAACAGTCCCATTCTCTCTTGATGCCTGAGTATCACTCTGAGTGGGCATGGTTTCACCCTAACAGATGAGTCTGAGGCGATGAATGCTAGGGAAACCACCATATGAATCAAGTTTATTAGAAGACAGCTTGTTGCACAAAAATGTTGTTAACGAGAGTCCATACAAGGCTGCCACACATGTTGGTTAGAACAGAATCTTGGATATTAGGAATGGAAAAGATCTGTTGTCATCTTCAACATTATAGCTCATGTTTTTTCCAGTCTCATTTTAAGTAGTGCATACAAAGGCACTTCAACTTTGGAAGACAATTTCAGAATCGAGTAAGTCTTCTTTTCCTTTCCTTTCCTAATTTAGAGTGATTGTTTTCCCCTTTACTTTCAAAGTACCCGTATTAAGAAACACAACAAGCATTTCGCACTAAGGTTATTAGAAGCGGTATGGGAGCTGTAGGGATCAATTGCGGAAGAACGTTGTACGTACTAGTTTAGGGTTGATGAGGCCTGCATTCTCTCCCCCCGCCTCTTTTTCCCTTTTTCTGATGAGCAAGAAGCAAGTCTTTGAGAACATACGCCATTTAAGATAAGCATTGTTGCCAGTATAGCAGGAACAAGTATAGGATAAGGGTAAAAGGCAAGAACGCATACGTACTGATCACGTAAACAGGGCCAAAGAACAAGTAGATCCAGAACAGAACCAGATCGATAACTAACAGCTAAGCCCTACATCAGCACATAATGAGTAATGCCTGGAAATTTCCAAACTGCAAAACAAGGCAGGAAAAACTGTATTTAAGGCTGCCTCAAAGCCTAACAAATTGAACCTCACCGATGGGCTTTGGGTACCGGCACCTCAGAAGCTGAGACAACCTCCCACTTCGTCCGCAGCCTACCTGGGTTTCCAGGCTTGCAGGAAGGGACGTAAGATATGCCACTTCTTTGTCATATTGTTCTTCCAGTTATGGGGCACAGCTGTTAGCTGTCAGGAAATAAACTACTTGTGTTTGACAGATACCTGTATAGCATCCTTTGTACTTCGAGAGCCCAGTGTTGGACCTGAGACTCACTCTTGCCGACTACAGGAGCTTCTAAGCGATGGAAGTGTTACATTATTTAGATTAGAATAGAATCTAGAAACCCCAGCTGGGATTGTGCAAGGCACTGTACACACACACAGTAAGTGAGAGACCTTGCCCCAAAGGGCTTACCTTTTCAATAAGCAAGAAAAAGGAAATCTTGACGTTTCACAAAGAAGGAAGCGAGACATACAGAGACTATGCGACCTGCCCACGGTCATGCTGGAATTGAATCTAGGAATCCCAATCCAGTGCCTTTGCCACCAGACCATCCTTTTATTTTAGCAGCTAATTGAGTTATTCATAAGATCATACGGTGAAATGTTTGCTCCGGCTAAACTCTTTGATTTAGTTGGGGTTGGTTCTGCTTTAGCAAGGGGGTTGGACTTGATGACCTCCTGAGTTCTTTTCCCAACTCTAGAATTTTATGCTCCCAGCCATACCCTCTTCTACAACACAAAACAATTCCTTTTCATTTCTGCACTTGTACACTTCAAGTACCATCTTCCTTGTCCTCTTAGATATCACTTAGCCAAGCTGCTCCATCAAACTCTTTTTATTGTTCAGTATAACCTACCCCCCTCCCCAGTAATTTCTGTTGTTCTTCTCTGAACGCCTTGTAATTAGCCTGCATCTTCTGGCAACAAGGGGTCCAGAGGGGAAAGCATTGTTGTCTCTTCCTCTCTGCCTTCTTATGACTACTTTGAATAGGCTTTTATCTCTCAATCAAGACTGATATTCTACTGGGAGAGAAGAATTCCTCCCAGACGGTACCTCTCTGTTGGAGCTACATGTGGATCTCAGCAGGAACACGCCTGCAGTGTGTATGTATGAGTCTCCTGCATAATACAGCCAAATGCTGAGACAAAGTCTACAGGCAGCTGTGATCCAGAAGCCCAATTGCCGGTGAGCAGAGCTTGGAGGGTAGTCAAATAATCCCATGTTATTAAATAGTTTCTTAATACTTCAAAAAATGATGGGACAGTCTATCAATATTCTGTGATTAGCATAAACCCCCTTCATGAATTGTTTCCTTTTTATTGACTCTTAAGGCAAATGTAACCGTGAATGCCTCACGTTAATACATTTTATACCTGCTAATGGTTTGATGGCCTCATATATCTAGAATCACTGAGAATAATCATTATATGGCAAGGAGTGGAGAATATGCTTTATCACTTGAAAATGGAATTCCTGCTTGAAAGGTAAAAGCAGAGGTAGATCATTGATTTGAAAGGTCAGGGTTAAAAAGCTGATTAACGACTGGGTTAAGCTCTAGTAAAATTCTTTGTTTTATTCAGCTGCACGAGGCATTTAGCTAAGTGAGACTCTTCATTAGGACATTAGTGCTTTTATCCTCACCGTTTAAGGTAAAAATCAGTGATTTCCAGCTGGTGTTCAGGAAAGCGTATTGCAAATAGCAGGTATTATTCAAAATAACAATGACTGAAAAAGTATTCACGGAAAGATATAAAATGAACAATGCCAAGAAAAAGAGCAAGGGGGCATGTATAGTGCAAGTCATTCCCGCCACTCAAATGCCCTTTGATCTAAGGGATATTGCTTATTTCAGTCTCAAAGTTACGTCCCACACACATTTATTGTCCCTGGGTCCCACTGGGTTTTAAGGTTTCTGTGTAAAATTTGTATGTGTCCTTCATTTTAAGTCTTTCTCATGCCTTTGGGTATTAGCCTATCCAGAGATACCATCTATCTGAGATACTCATATGGCCTCATTATCCCAGTATCTGATCACTGCCTGATCTTTCATGTATTATCCCCACAATACCCTTATCCTACTCAGCCCATTTCACAGATGTGGAACTGAGGCACAGAAAGGCTAAGTGACATGGCCTACATCACATGGGAAGACTGTGGTGGGGCAGGAACTTGTATCCTTTTGTGTCAAAACACAGGCCAGTCAGTTTGGGTATGTCTACACTACAAAGTTAATTCGAACTAACAGACGTTAGTTCGAATTAACTTTAATAGGCGCTACACTAGCACTCTGTTAGTTCGAACTTAATTCGAACTAGCGGAGCGCTTAGTTCGAACTAGGTAAACCTCATTCCACGAGGACTAAGCCTAGTTCGAACTTACTAGTTCGAATTAAGGGGTGTGTAGCCCCTTAATTCAAACTAGTGGGAGGCTAGCCCTTCCCAGCTTGCCCTGCTGGTCACTCTGGCCAACACCAGGCAAACTCGTCTGCCCCCCTCCCGGCCCCGGAGCCCTTAAAGGGGCACGGGCTGGCTACAGGATTTGTGCCAGTTGCAAGGCTGCCAGCACGCTGCCAGCAGACCCTGCACCGCACACCCCCATGAGCCAGCCACCCGATGCCCCCCATCCTTCCCCCTCTTCCCGGGACCAGCCTGGCGGCTCCCAGGAGCCTGCCCGGGGACGCAAGAGGAGGGCGCCCGCGTGGTCTAGTGCGGAGATCGTGGACCTCATCCAGGTTTGGGGGGAAGCCTCCAATGTCCACGATCTCTGCACTAGCCACAGGAACGCGGCAGTCTACGGCCGCATGGCTGCCAGCCTGGTCGCCAGAGGCCACCACCGCAGCAGGGAGCAGGTCCGCTGCAAGATTAAGGACCTGCGGCAGTCCTACTCCCGGGCCTGCCTGCCAGGGGCCGACCCGGAGGCCTGCCCCCACTTTCTGGCTCTGGACCGCATCCTGGCGGCTCAAGCCGTCCCTGCTCCCCAGGAGGTGACTGACCCCGGGGCAGAGGGACCACTCCCCGACACGGAGGAGGAGGACGCCGAGAGCCAGGAGCCTGCCGGCAGCCTGCCCAGGACCCCCGAGGCACCCCACTGAGCCGCTCGCCTGTGTCATCCGAGGCCGGGGAGGCCTCCACATGTGAGTACCGTCATGCTCCCCTTATGTGTACGGGGGGCTGGGGGAGAGGGAGCCCAGGGACCATGCGCCTGGGCCTTGCCCACCACGGAGCAGCAGCTGGGTGTCATGCAGGGGCCCTGGCCTTGCAGAGGGGGGCTGGGTTTCACCCACCTGGGCCCCAGGGAGAATTGACCGCTGCTCTTGTTTCACCACAGCCGCAGCACCTGGGCCTGAAGGGCGCACCACCCCACCTGCAGCAGCCGCCCGCGCCCGAGCCAGCAGGAGAGCCAGGAACCAGGAGGAGTACCAGCGGCGGCACCTCCGCTTCCTGGATCACCAGCTCCGCACCCAGGACCACTGGGTCCAGGAGGACCTTCAGCTGCGCCAGCGGAGCTTGGAGGCGCTGGAGGAGCAGGGCCGTGCCCTCAGAGGCCACCTCCAGAGCCTCCTCGACCGGTTCCCGCTTCCTCCTGCTCCTGCTCCCCCCGTCCCTCCTGTCCCAACCTCCACACCCATGTCTTTATTTGACATTAGGAAGGGTGGTTAGGAAGGGGAAAGAGGAAGGGGGGGAGGGTGGAAGAAGGCCCCAGTGGGGCATGCAGGGAGAGTTCAGTCTTCCTCCTCCTCCACCAGGAAGCTCTCCTGCAGGGCTTCCCGGATCTGGACGGCCCCCCGCTGGGCTTCCTGGACGGCGGCGGTGCGGGGCTGAGCGTAGTGGCCATCCAGGCTGGCAGGAAAGCCTCCCCCTTTCTCTCACACAAATTGTGCAGCACAGAACATGCTGCCACTACAGGAGGTATATTGTGCTCGGCGAGGTCCAGACGGGTGAGGAGGCATCGAAAGCGGGCTTTCAGTCGCCCAAAGGCCCCCTCCACCACGATGCGGGCCCTGGTGAGCCTGGCATTGAAGGCCTGGCAGGAGGGATTGAGGTGCCCCGTGTAGGGCTTCATCAGCCACGGCTGTAGGGGGTAGGCGGCATCCTCCACCAAGCAGACGGGCATGTCCACGTCCCCGACCCTGATGTGGCGGTCGGGGAAGAAGGTCCCGGCCTGCAGCCTCTGGCACACAGAGGAGTTCCGGTACACCCGTGCGTCGTGTGCCTTGCTGGACCAGCCCACATTAATGTCCGTGAACTGTCCCCGGTGGTCACATACGGCCTGCAGGATCACGGAGAAGTACCCCTTGCGGTTGACGTACCGGGAGGCCTGGTGTTCCGGGGCATGGATGGGAATGTGCGTCCTGTTGATGGCCCCCCCGCAGTTGGGGAAGCCCAGGGCGTCGAAGCCCCTGATGACGGCGTCCGGGTCGGCGAGGCGGACCACCCTGCGGAGCAGCACCCGGTTGATGGCCCTGACCACCTGCGGAGAGACACAGCAAAGCGCGAATCAGTGGGGCGCCCGGGTGGCTGGGAGTGTTCGTGCCCTGGCAGTGCCCCCTGCCCCACTCCCGGAAGCAACCTCCCCGGGCGGCATGTAGTATGGCCGGGAGAGACCGGTGCGGGGCACTTTCGCCTCCTCCCTCCCCCCCTTTTTCCCTCCTTGCAGTCCCCCTCCCCCGCCGATCCAGTGGCCGGCGAGTGCCGTACCTGCATGAGCACCGCTCCGACGGTGGATCTCCCCACGCCGAACTGGTTCCCGACGGATCGGTAGCTGTCCGGCGTGGAGAGATTCCAGAGGACGATGGCCACACGCTTCTGGAGGGGGATGGTGGGCCTCATGCGAGTGTCCCTTCTGCGCAGGGCAGGGGCGAGCCACTCGCAGAGCTCCAGGAAGGTGTTCCTCCTCATCCTGAAATTCTGGGTCCATTGTCAGTCTTCCCAGCGCTCCAGGACGATGTGGTCCCACCAGTCGCTGCTGGTGTCCAGACGCCAGATGCGGCGGAGCACGCCGGCGTCTGGGCGCCGCCGTGGCTCCTCCACGGCCCCCAGGGCGGCCAGGCAGAGAGGCAGGGGGCTGACGTGCACCAGGTGGTGCCAGGCAGCCTCCAGCCATTGCTGGCAGGCTTGCAGCAGCAAGCCCAGAAAATGCACCAGAAGGTGCAGAGCAAGCTCTGGCTCCATGTTGCCACCTGCGGCGGCGGCCCTGAAGGGAAGCACCGACACAGACGGGCACAGAGACCAACGCTTTGCTGTCCCTCGGCGAGGCTGGCAAGCAAGCAGGAAAAGCTGAGAACCGGCTGTCCAGGGGGGTCCCTTTAAGCACGAGCCTCAGATAGCCTCAGACAGCAGCCACACAACGCAACTACTGACCTGATGCCCTGCCAGAACCGGTTTCAGCAGCCCTTAAATGCGCCCCTGCGTCCAATCAGTGTGGACGCGCTAGTTCGAATTAGCAAAACGCTAATTCGAACTAGTTTTTAGTTCTAGATGCGTTAGTTCGAATTAGCTTAGTTCGAATTAACTAATTCGAATTAGTGCTGTAGTGTAGACATACCCTCAGATAGGGGTCAAAGAGAGAAATCAGAAGAGGAGACATGGTAGTTTCTAACCACCAGTGGCAAGGGTCACAGTGGCCTTGCAGAGGGGGGCTGGGTTTCACCCACCTGGGCCCCAGGGAGAATTGACCGCTGCTCTTGTTTCACCACAGCCGCAGCACCTGGGCCTGAAGGGCGCACCACCCCACCTGCAGCAGCCGCCCGCGCCCGAGCCAGCAGGAGAGCCAGGAACCAGGAGGAGTACCAGCGGCGGCACCTCCGCTTCCTGGATCACCAGCTCCGCACCCAGGACCACTGGGTCCAGGAGGACCTTCAGCTGCGCCAGCGGAGCTTGGAGGCGCTGGAGGAGCAGGGCCGTGCCCTCAGAGGCCACCTCCAGAGCCTCCTCGACCGGTTCCCGCTTCCTCCTGCTCCTGCTCCCCCCGTCCCTCCTGTCCCAACCTCCACACCCATGTCTTTATTTGACATTAGGAAGGGTGGTTAGGAAGGGGAAAGAGGAAGGGGGGGAGGGTGGAAGAAGGCCCCAGTGGGGCATGCAGGGAGAGTTCAGTCTTCCTCCTCCTCCACCAGGAAGCTCTCCTGCAGGGCTTCCCGGATCTGGACGGCCCCCCGCTGGGCTTCCTGGACGGCGGCGGTGCGGGGCTGAGCGTAGTGGCCATCCAGGCTGGCAGGAAAGCCTCCCCCTTTCTCTCACACAAATTGTGCAGCACAGAACATGCTGCCACTACAGGAGGTATATTGTGCTCGGCGAGGTCCAGACGGGTGAGGAGGCATCGAAAGCGGGCTTTCAGTCGCCCAAAGGCCCCCTCCACCACGATGCGGGCCCTGGTGAGCCTGGCATTGAAGGCCTGGCAGGAGGGATTGAGGTGCCCCGTGTAGGGCTTCATCAGCCACGGCTGTAGGGGGTAGGCGGCATCCTCCACCAAGCAGACGGGCATGTCCACGTCCCCGACCCTGATGTGGCGGTCGGGGAAGAAGGTCCCGGCCTGCAGCCTCTGGCACACAGAGGAGTTCCGGTACACCCGTGCGTCGTGTGCCTTGCTGGACCAGCCCACATTAATGTCCGTGAACTGTCCCCGGTGGTCACATACGGCCTGCAGGATCACGGAGAAGTACCCCTTGCGGTTGACGTACCGGGAGGCCTGGTGTTCCGGGGCATGGATGGGAATGTGCGTCCTGTTGATGGCCCCCCCGCAGTTGGGGAAGCCCAGGGCGTCGAAGCCCCTGATGACGGCGTCCGGGTCGGCGAGGCGGACCACCCTGCGGAGCAGCACCCGGTTGATGGCCCTGACCACCTGCGGAGAGACACAGCAAAGCGCGAATCAGTGGGGCGCCCGGGTGGCTGGGAGTGTTCGTGCCCTGGCAGTGCCCCCTGCCCCACTCCCGGAAGCAACCTCCCCGGGCGGCATGTAGTATGGCCGGGAGAGACCGGTGCGGGGCACTTTCGCCTCCTCCCTCCCCCCCTTTTTCCCTCCTTGCAGTCCCCCTCCCCCGCCGATCCAGTGGCCGGCGAGTGCCGTACCTGCATGAGCACCGCTCCGACGGTGGATCTCCCCACGCCGAACTGGTTCCCGACGGATCGGTAGCTGTCCGGCGTGGAGAGATTCCAGAGGACGATGGCCACACGCTTCTGGAGGGGGATGGTGGGCCTCATGCGAGTGTCCCTTCTGCGCAGGGCAGGGGCGAGCCACTCGCAGAGCTCCAGGAAGGTGTTCCTCCTCATCCTGAAATTCTGGGTCCATTGTCAGTCTTCCCAGCGCTCCAGGACGATGTGGTCCCACCAGTCGCTGCTGGTGTCCAGACGCCAGATGCGGCGGAGCACGCCGGCGTCTGGGCGCCGCCGTGGCTCCTCCACGGCCCCCAGGGCGGCCAGGCAGAGAGGCAGGGGGCTGACGTGCACCAGGTGGTGCCAGGCAGCCTCCAGCCATTGCTGGCAGGCTTGCAGCAGCAAGCCCAGAAAATGCACCAGAAGGTGCAGAGCAAGCTCTGGCTCCATGTTGCCACCTGCGGCGGCGGCCCTGAAGGGAAGCACCGACACAGACGGGCACAGAGACCAACGCTTTGCTGTCCCTCGGCGAGGCTGGCAAGCAAGCAGGAAAAGCTGAGAACCGGCTGTCCAGGGGGGTCCCTTTAAGCACGAGCCTCAGATAGCCTCAGACAGCAGCCACACAACGCAACTACTGACCTGATGCCCTGCCAGAACCGGTTTCAGCAGCCCTTAAATGCGCCCCTGCGTCCAATCAGTGTGGACGCGCTAGTTCGAATTAGCAAAACGCTAATTCGAACTAGTTTTTAGTTCTAGATGCGTTAGTTCGAATTAGCTTAGTTCGAATTAACTAATTCGAATTAGTGCTGTAGTGTAGACATACCCTCAGATAGGGGTCAAAGAGAGAAATCAGAAGAGGAGACATGGTAGTTTCTAACCACCAGTGGCAAGGGTCACAGTGGCCTTGCAGAGGGGGGCTGGGTTTCACCCACCTGGGCCCCAGGGAGAATTGACCGCTGCTCTTGTTTCACCACAGCCGCAGCACCTGGGCCTGAAGGGCGCACCACCCCACCTGCAGCAGCCGCCCGCGCCCGAGCCAGCAGGAGAGCCAGGAACCAGGAGGAGTACCAGCGGCGGCACCTCCGCTTCCTGGATCACCAGCTCCGCACCCAGGACCACTGGGTCCAGGAGGACCTTCAGCTGCACCAGCGGAGCTTGGAGGCGCTGGAGGAGCAGGGCCGTGCCCTCAGAGGCCACCTCCAGAGCCTCCTCGACCGGTTCCCGCTTCCTCCTGCTCCTGCTCCCCCCGTCCCTCCTGTCCCAACCTCCACACCCATGTCTTTATTTGACATTAGGAAGGGTGGTTAGGAAGGGGAAAGAGGAAGGGGGGGAGGGTGGAAGAAGGCCCCAGTGGGGCATGCAGGGAGAGTTCAGTCTTCCTCCTCCTCCACCAGGAAGCTCTCCTGCAGGGCTTCCCGGATCTGGACGGCCCCCCGCTGGGCTTCCTGGACGGCGGCGGTGCGGGGCTGAGCGTAGTGGCCATCCAGGCTGGCAGGAAAGCCTCCCCCTTTCTCTCACACAAATTGTGCAGCACAGAACATGCTGCCACTACAGGAGGTATATTGTGCTCGGCGAGGTCCAGACGGGTGAGGAGGCATCGAAAGCGGGCTTTCAGTCGCCCAAAGGCCCCCTCCACCACGATGCGGGCCCTGGTGAGCCTGGCATTGAAGGCCTGGCAGGAGGGATTGAGGTGCCCCGTGTAGGGCTTCATCAGCCACGGCTGTAGGGGGTAGGTGGCATCCTCCACCAAGCAGACGGGCATGTCCACGTCCCCGACCCTGATGTGGCAGTCGGGGAAGAAGGTCCCGGCCTGCAGCCTCTGGCACACAGAGGAGTTCCGGTACACCCGTGCGTCGTGTGCCTTGCTGGACCAGCCCACATTAATGTCCGTGAACTGTCCCCGGTGGTCACATACGGCCTGCAGGATCACGGAGAAGTACCCCTTGCGGTTGACGTACCGGGAGGCCTGGTGTTCCGGGGCATGGATGGGAATGTGCGTCCTGTTGATGGCCCCCCCGCAGTTGGGGAAGCCCAGGGCGTCGAAGCCCCTGATGACGGCGTCCGGGTCGGCGAGGCGGACCACCCTGCGGAGCAGCACCCGGTTGATGGCCCTGACCACCTGCGGAGAGACACAGCAAAGCGCGAATCAGTGGGGCGCCCGGGTGGCTGGGAGTGTTCGTGCCCTGGCAGTGCCCCCTGCCCCACTCCCGGAAGCAACCTCCCCGGGCGGCATGTAGTATGGCCGGGAGAGACCGGTGCGGGGCACTTTCGCCTCCTCCCTCCCCCCCTTTTTCCCTCCTTGCAGTCCCCCTCCCCCGCCGATCCAGTGGCCGGCGAGTGCCGTACCTGCATGAGCACCGCTCCGACGGTGGATCTCCCCACGCCGAACTGGTTCCCGACGGATCGGTAGCTGTCCGGCGTGGAGAGATTCCAGAGGACGATGGCCACACGCTTCTGGAGGGGGATGGTGGGCCTCATGCGAGTGTCCCTTCTGCGCAGGGCAGGGGCGAGCCACTCGCAGAGCTCCAGGAAGGTGTTCCTCCTCATCCTGAAATTCTGGGTCCATTGTCAGTCTTCCCAGCGCTCCAGGACGATGTGGTCCCACCAGTCGCTGCTGGTGTCCAGACGCCAGATGCGGCGGAGCACGCCGGCGTCTGGGCGCCGCCGTGGCTCCTCCACGGCCCCCAGGGCGGCCAGGCAGAGAGGCAGGGGGCTGACGTGCACCAGGTGGTGCCAGGCAGCCTCCAGCCATTGCTGGCAGGCTTGCAGCAGCAAGCCCAGAAAATGCACCAGAAGGTGCAGAGCAAGCTCTGGCTCCATGTTGCCACCTGCGGCGGCGGCCCTGAAGGGAAGCACCGACACAGACGGGCACAGAGACCAACGCTTTGCTGTCCCTCGGCGAGGCTGGCAAGCAAGCAGGAAAAGCTGAGAACCGGCTGTCCAGGGGGGTCCCTTTAAGCACGAGCCTCAGATAGCCTCAGACAGCAGCCACACAACGCAACTACTGACCTGATGCCCTGCCAGAACCGGTTTCAGCAGCCCTTAAATGCGCCCCTGCGTCCAATCAGTGTGGACGCGCTAGTTCGAATTAGCAAAACGCTAATTCGAACTAGTTTTTAGTTCTAGATGCGTTAGTTCGAATTAGCTTAGTTCGAATTAACTAATTCGAATTAGTGCTGTAGTGTAGACATACCCTCAGATAGGGGTCAAAGAGAGAAATCAGAAGAGGAGACATGGTAGTTTCTAACCACCAGTGGCAAGGGTCACAACAGCATTCTTTGTAGTGGGAAACAGATGAGTATGGGCCATCAGAGAGAGATGACATCCAGGAAGAATCATCAGCACAGCTAGAAGTCTCCAATCTATACCAGGCCCTCAGTGTAGAAACTGTGGAAGATACCTCTCAAGATCTGATTGGTCCAAGGAAAGAGACAGAGGCATGGGACATGGTTGTGCATGACAGCTCAGTCCAACCTGTGCGAAAATCAAGTTTGCCCAAAAAGAGTTGTTCAAGGAAATGACAATCCTCTTTGTGGATTTAATACCCGGAAGAACTGAAAGAAACCTCAGCATGGAGCAGGCAGACAACAGGATGGTGTGTTGTCCTGCTAGAGCCAAAACGCAAGTTGTCACTGTATGACAGGACCAGCTTTTGAAGTCAATGGGAAAGAATCCATTGGTGCGGATTCATATTAATACTAATGACACCGCATTGCAAGATATCTCACAGATAACAGATGACTACAGAGAACTCAGAAGCATGCTGAAGAAGAAGAATGTCTAAGATTTTCTGAGATACTTCCTGTCCCTTGAAGAGAGGAAGGCAGACTGTAGAAGATTCTGGAAGTGAACCTTTGACTAGAGAAGTGGAGGAGGGTGCAGGGTTCTGATTTTGTGGGACATTGATGTACCTTGTGTGGGGATAGGAGTCTGCATAGTTTGGATCCCCTCTGCCTCTGAAAAAGGAGGATCAGTCTTGGAACAGGCTGGCTAAAGGAGTCAGGAGGGAATTAAACTATTAACAAAAGGGGAGGGAAAAGAGAGAGACTATATGAGAACTCACTTTGCACAAAATTGAGATGCTTTGAACATCATGAATCAAGGAACCAAAGGACATGAAGAGAATAAATTATTTAATTACCAATACATCAATGCTAGCAGCCTGAGTAACAAACAAGAACAATTGAAATTACTTATTTATGAGCACAATTTTGGCCTAATTGGTACTAGTGAAATCAGGTGGGATGATTCCTATGATATGAATGTTAAAAAGTTACATCAATCAGGAAGAACCAAGTGGGCAAAAGGGAAGGGGGAGTGGTACTCTGTCAAAAATGTTTCCAAATTACTGCTAACTTGGAAGAAAGTGATTTAAATGCTTATTGATCAATGGCCTAACTGACAAAGCACAAGATGTGTGTGTGTGTGTATGTGTGTGTGTGTGTGTGTGTGTGTGTGTGTGTTCATTCATATCAGCCACAGACCACCAAATGACAACAGGGAACAGGATGACTAGCTCCTTACACACCTATCTAGTGTATAATGTATATGACAAAGTTGGTGTGATCATGGGGGACTTTAGTCTGAGTGACAGATGCTGGAGGTCTCATGCTGTCAGTATGAAAACATTCTCAGCATTTCTAAATATTACAGTTGACAATTTTCCTTAAAAAAAAATTGTCCTCGAAAGCATTGCATCCAACATGTGGGAATTGTTTACTAGAGCTTGTCTTTGAAGATAAAGCAGAACTGATCACATAGTAAAAATTAATGGTAATTTAGATACAAGTGATTATGATCACATTTATAATGTGCAACAGAATAAAGTCCAGATTAGTGATATCTATCTATCTATCTATCTATCTATCTATCTATCTATCTATCTATCTATACCACTAGTATGGGGGTGTAAGTATGCATATACACACACACATGCTATTTTTCTGATTAACATCTTTCCCTCAGCTGATTTGGTTCATAATAGTTTTAGCTTTGAGAAATTGGCCCTTTTAAAGCACCAATGGACAGTTTCTCAAAAATGAAAACAGTTATGAGCCAAATCAGCTGGGAGGAAGCAGTTATTCAGAAAAATGCGAATCACAGAATCACGGATGCCCCCAAATCAACCTTGCATCTAGGGGAAGGAAAGGCAGCTATAAATAATTTTCAAAAATAAATAACACATGTTGATGAAAGGGAAAGTTGGTAGTAATGAATATAAATCAGAAGCTAGGTGCTGTAGAAAATTGAAAAGGGAATCAAAGGGACACAATTAGAAATCATGGCTATCCAAGTTAAAGGTAACAAGATGTTTAAGTGTACAAATGGAATTTTATCAATACTATGGTCCATTACTAGATGAAAATGGATGAATTATCACTAATGATGTGGAAAGATAGACGTGTTTAATACATATTTCTGTTCTTTATTTGGATTAAAAAATGACATAGTTGTGACATATGATAACACTCTTTCCATTCCACTAGTACCTCAGGAGGATGCAGCAACTACTGTAGTTACACATTTTAAAATCAGCTGGTCTGGGTAGCATGCATCAAAAGTTTTAAAAGCTCTACTTGAGGAGATTTCAGGATCATTAACATTGCTTTTGAATAACTTTTTAAACACTGTATAAGTCCTAAAACACTGAAAGAAAGCTAATGTTGTACCAATATTTAAAATGGGTAAAAGACATGACCGAGGTAATTATAGGCCTGCCAGATTGATATTAATTCTGGGTAGGACAATGGAGCAGCTAATAGAGGACTCAGTTAATTAGAATTAAATATAATTAATGCCAGTCAACAGAAGTTTATAGGGAAAATAGATCCTGTCAGACTAACTTGATATTAAAAAAAAAAGAGATAACAAGTTTGGTTAGCAAAGATAATAGGATGTAATATACCTAGACTTTTATAAGGCTTTTGACTTGATACCACACAATATTTTGATTTAAAAAAATCTAGGACAATATAGAATTAACATGGTACAAATTAAACAGGCTTAAAATCTGGCTAACTGATAGGTCTCAAAATATAATTATGAGCGGGAGAAAACATTACAAAGTGAGCGTGTTTCAAGTTGTGCGGGAATCTTCTTGTCAGAGGATGCTGTGAAGGCCAAGATGTTAAAAAAACAAAACCAAAAAAACCCCCAAAAACCTAGATACATGCATGGAGAATAGGTCCATCAATGCCTATTAGACAGGCTGGGCACAGATGGTGTCCCTAGCCTCTGTTTGTCAGATGCTGGGAATGGATGACATGGGATGGATCACTGGATGGTTACCTGTTCTGGTCATTCCCTCTGGGGCACCAGGCACTGGCCACTCTCAGAAGACAGAATACTGGGCTAGATGGACCAGTATTGTCTTGTGTTGTTGGTGGCCCTACAATATTTCATATTTTTAGAAACAGCCTGGAAGAAAATATAAAATCATCACCCATACAGCTTGTAGATGACATACAAAATTGGAGGAGTGGTAAAAAATAAAGCCAATAGCTCACTGATACAATGTAGACTGGATCATTTGATAAGGTGGGGGCAAGCAAATGGTATTCATTTTAATATGACCAGATGGAAATGTATACATCTAGCACAAAGAATGGAGGCCACAGGGGAATCTATCCCAGTAAGATTTAATTGGATAAAGATTTTGAGGTTGCGTTGGTGAATCAGATGAATGGGAGCTCCCAGACTGATGCTGTGGCCAATAGGGTAATGTGATCCATGAATGCATAAGCAGGGGAATCTTGAATAGGAGTAGAGAGATTATTTTTATCTCTGTATTTGTCTCTGACCATAGTCATTTAAATCAGCTTCTGGACCAAATAACTAGAGGATAGCTAATGCGATGCCAATTTTTAAAAAAAGGTTCCAGAGTTTATCCTGGCAATTACAGTCTGGTAAACTTTATTTCACTACTGGGCAAACTGATTGAAACTGTACTACACAACAAAATTATCAGACACACAGATGCACATAATTTGTTGGGGGAAGAGTCAACATGTTTTTTGTAAAGGGAAATCAGGGATCACCAATTTACTAGGATTCTTTGAGGGGATCAACAAGCATGTGGACAAGAAGGATCTAGTGGATACAGAATCCTTAGATTTTCAGAACGCTTTTGATAAGGTCCTTCATCAGAGGCTCTTAAGCAAAGTAAGCTGTCATGGGATGAGAGGAATGTCCTTTCAGTGGATAGCTCAGTGGTTTGAGCATTAGCCTGCTAAACTCAGGGTTGTTGGTTCAATCCTTGAAGGAGACATTTAGGGATGTGGGGCAAATCTGTTAGGGATGGTACTTGGTCCTGCTGTGAAGGCCGGGGACTGGACTCAATGACATTTCAAGCTCCCCTCCAGTTCTATGAGATGGTATATCTCCTTATATTATATTGTTTAAAAGATAGGAAACAAAGGGTGAGAATAAACCGTCAGTTTTCAGAATGAAGAGAGGTAAATAGTGGTGTCCTCCTAGGGTTTATACTGGAACCAGTCCTAATTGATATACTCATAAATGATCTGTTAAACAAGGTAAACAGTGAGATTGCAAAATTTCCAGTTGATACAAAATTACTCAGATAGTTAGCAGATTTATTGGAGCATAAGCTTTTGTGGGCAAAGACCCACTTCGTCAGATGCATGAATGAAGTGGGTCTTCGCCCATGAAAGCTTATGTTCCAATAAATCTGTTAGGCTATGTGTACACTGGCGCGATTTTGCGCCAGAAGTATGCAAATGAGGCTAAGCGTGGAATATCGCCATGCCTCATTTGCATATCTAATAAGCCGCCATTTTTGCGGAAGAGGCTCTTGCGCAAGAAGGAGCATCTACACTGCTCCTTCTTGTGCAAGAAAAACCCTCAGGAATAACGGCATTGTGCAAGAGGGTTTTTCTTGCGCAAGAAGGGGCAGTGTAGACAACTCCTTCTGGCACAAGAGCCTCTTCCGCAAAATGGCGGCTCATTAGGTATGCAAATGAGGCTTGGCGATATTCCACGCTTAGCCTCATTTGCATACTTCTGGAGCAAGATTGCGCCAGTGTAGACATAGAGTTAGTCTATAAGGTGCCACAGGACTTCTTGTCACTTTTGCAGATTCAGACTAACACAGCTACCTCTCTGATACTTGATTCAAGATAGTTAAAGTCCTAGGCAGACTGTAAAATGCTGCAAAAAACATCTCTCAACCTGGGCAACCGAGAAACAAAATGGCAGATGAAATTCAGTGCTGATAAATGCAAAGTAATACACATTGAAAAACATAATCTCAACCATACATATAAAATGATGGGGTCTAAATTAGCTGTTACCACTCAAAAGAGAGCTCTGGGAGTCATTGTGGATAGTTCTCTGAAAGTATCCTTTCAATATGCAGCAGCAGTCAAAAAAGTGAACAGGATGTTGGGAATCATTAAGAAACGGATAGATAATAGTTCAGAAAATATTATATTGCCTCTATATAAATCCATGGAACACCTACATCTTCCAACACTGCATGCAGATGTTCTCACCCCATCTCAAAAAAAGATATATTACCACTGGAAAAGGTTCAGAAAAAGGAATATGGAACGTCTTCCATATGAATAAAGATTAATAAAACTGGGACTTTTCAGCTTGAAAAAGAGATGACTGAGGGGGGATATGATTTTATAAATTTCAATCATGACTGGTGTGGAGGAAGTAAATTAGAAAGTGCTATTTGCATAACTCAAGAACTAGGGGTCACCAAATGAAATTAATAGGCAGCAGGATTAAAACAAACAAAGGAGGTATTTCTTTATGCAACACAGAGTCAACCTGTGGAACTCCTTGCCAGAGGATGTTGTGAAGACCAAGACGATAACAGGATACAAAAAAGAGCTAGATAAATTCATGGAGGTTAGGTCCATCAATGGCTACTAGCCATGACGTGTAGGAATGGTGTCCCTAGCCTCTGTCAGATTATGGGAATGGATCACTTGATGGTTACCTGTACTGTTCATTCCTTCTGGGGCATATGGCATTGGTCACTATCAAAAGGCAGGATACTGGGTTAGATGGATCTAAGGCAGAGCTACTCAACCCGAGGCATGCAACCCGTTTGTTTGTGGCGCACCATGTTGTTCGGGTTTATGCGGGGCTCAACATGCGGCTCATAGGTGGGAGGCAAAACAAAAAAATAGTCAATATAATGGTCTTCTGTTAATATGCATTTTAGTAGTTAAATTCCTGTACTGTCGTTTCTCATTAAAAGTGCTGTCATATGGGTGGAAATTGGGTAGTTATTGCATTTTTTTAAATATCAGTAGAACTGACTTAAATGGGGCCTGCATTGTTGTATAGTTTTGCTTTAATCTTTCTATTCATGCCCATCAGTGTGAAAGGAGCTATTTGCATATATATTTGCACGTATATGCAACCACACTTAAGTTGTGGCCCTCAGCATGTGCTGTGAGTATCATTGTGGCCCCCGGGGCTTCTAAAGTTGAGTAGCCCTGATCTAAGGTCTGTATGAACAGTATGGTTGTTCTTGTGTTCTTAGTGTGACTGCTGCTTGAATATTGTCTCCTGTTGTGGTATCCACAGTTCTAGAAGGATGTTGATAAATTGGAGAAGGTTCAAAGAAGAGCTATGAGAATGATTAAAGGATTAGAAATCATCCTTTATGGTGATAGACTTAAGGAGCTCCATCTAAGCATCTTAATAAAAAGAGGATCAAGGGATGACTTGATTACAGTCTCTAAGTACCTACATGGAGAACAAATATTTAATAATCGCTCTTCAGTCTAGCAGAGAAAGGTCGAATAGAACCCAGTGGCAGAACGAACAGTGAAGCTAGATAAATTGATCCTGAAAATGAATACATTATTACTGAGAACAAATAAACATTGTGGTGGTTTCTGCCTAACTGACACATCCAATTTTGATTTAAAAAGTGTCTCCAAAAGACCTTCTTTAGTAATTATTTTGGGGCAGGTCTCTGGCTTGTGTAATACAGAAGGTCAGGTTAGATCAGGAATGGGCAAGATTCAGCCTAGGAGCTGGATCCAGCTCATCTAACACTTTGATCTGGCCCTCGGACTGCACCTGGCTACTTTCTGTTTCTATCCTGCTGCCTGTGACACTGAATTGCCAGGCGGTGGCTCAGGCAGTATGATCCTATTTACAAGGCTCCTGGTTGCGACCGCCAGACAACACTATAGCGGTGGAGCCAGGAGCTGGGAGCCCTTTGCTGTGTTTTTAATTTAAAGCCTCTGGTCTCAGACAGCCCCATACCTTTCTCCATAGGCTCTACCCCTTCTAGGGTGGAGCTGGCTCGTGCCCATGTACCAAAAGTAATTAAGTAGCCTCTGTGTGAAAATTATTGCCCACCCCTGCACTACACAATCCCAATGGTCTCGGCCGGCCTTGGAATCGATCTATGGATGTATTTTATTCGTGAGTGCTAAATGCCAGGCCTGCTCTTTCCTGCCATGCTCTTCAGAGCAAGCACCTTGTTAAAAAGCAAACAGCATGAAACTAGGGATGTTTCGGTGTAAACAACTAACTGTTTAACTGACAAGTGGATGCCTATCGCTTAACGGTGTCGTTCACACTCAGTGAAGCCTCCTCCCTGGGAGCCTGGTTGGCAAGGGTTGGCAGCCCCACTTCCGGTACAAAGCTAAGCTAAGGTAACCCGCAGCGCAGGCAACTGTGTAACCATTGAGATTTCCAGTGGTTACATGGTTACCCTAAAACACGATTTTTAAGATCAATAAATGAAACATTAGCATGAGAGTTTAACACTCAGAAGTCTAGCGACCTGGCAAGGTTCAGTCTTGACAGCATGCCATAAAGAAAGACTTCTTTTTTGGGGGGTAGTTGTTTCATTCTTAGCTATTTTCTCTCTGTTCAACCCAGCCCCAGCCCTGTACATCCGCTTCACAAATGCATGTGTGTCTAGTAAATCAATGGAGCTATGCTGATTTACACCAGTGATAGATCTGGCCAACTGTTTCTCCCTCCTTCCTTCCTCATAGCTGCTGCTGTCAATGCTGTGGCCTTTTTAACATTTTTAACTGAAAGGTCTAAATAAAGTTCGGGCTTCTTATGGAACAGGCTTGAGTAGATGTTCATGCCAGGGGAACTGCAGACTTTAAAGTGCACTGCTGGGGAAAAAACAACTCTGGATTGTGTCTGGCTGGAAAGAAGTGATGTGAGGACAATTCAGTTCCTGTGCTGTTTACTGTTACGTTGCTTTTGTGCAAGCCGCCAAAGAGAGCTTGGAAGTGATATGGGCAAACAGAAATGAGAGGCTCAACCATCTAAATTTAGTATCGAAACAAACAAAGCAGACATTTTAATCTCCTGCTACACAGCAACTGCTAGTAAAATCTTCCACAGCTGCTTAGAGAGAATAATGAGACAATGTCCAAAATAACTTCAGATAATTTTAGCCTGATTCTACTTTATTATTTTAATGGAGTGAAATACCCCTCTTTGGTTAATAAAACGCACGCTGGGAGAAATTGGCTCTATAGAAATAAATGGAATGTAGAGCTCCACTCATTGATTTTCTGGGTAATAGCAAAGCTGGTGCTAGTGTACTGATCTCAGGTAGGACTCCTCTTACCTAGGCTATGTCTAGACTATGTAGAAGTTTCAAAAGAGAATTTGCAGAGCTTTAGAAAGTGAAAGTAGTCGGGATGCGTTTTTTTGGCACTTCCCCCTTTTCGAAAAGCTGCTCTTCCTCAAAAAATGAGGTTTACGTGGCTTTTTGGAAAAGGGGGAGGTTGCTGAAAAACCCGCATCCCAACTACTTTTACTTTCGAAAGTGAGATCGGAAGAAGATAAGAAAATTCCCGCAGAATTTGCATATCCTCTTTTGAAACTTTGATGTAGTCTAGACAAGCCCTCAGGGAGTTGATCTTCTCAGTGCCCAGATCACCTTCTGGTATCAGCAAGTCCATGGTGACAGTAAGCATGTCTTTTTCTATTGGTGCTATTCTCCTTACTCAGAAAAATCCGACAAATCATGAAAAAACACGTATTTACCTGTGGGGTATGTCTGTGCTGTGAGGAAAAAGCCCACACTGAGTCTCAGAGGCCAGGCCGGCTGACTCAGACTCAAATGCTGTGGATGGGGGTATAAAACTGCAGTCTAAATATTTGAGCTTGGGTTTGGAACTCATCTCTGAGACCCCACAAAGGGTCAGCTGACCTGAGCCATGCTGCCGTCTTTTATTAACACTCAGCATCTAAGCGCCTGCCTGTTCACGTCGGCTGTTGAGTGTTCTGGTTAAAGAAGGTCTAGTGGAGACAGTTCCGATGGGGTTACCAACAGAGCTCAGCCTGGGTCTGACTGAAGTCAGCTGTAGCAGAGTTTTTTTGAAAGCCCGCTCTGAGCACCGTGGTAACGTGGGCTCCGGTGAAGAAAGCTTCTCTGCTTTCGGTGGAGAGAGGCAAAAAGTGGTCCTGAGAGGCCTTCTTCTCTGTCTGCCCCTTACTGGGGATGGAGAATCAGGCTGCCTTCTCTCAGTAGTCTGTTCCACTGCTGTGAAGGGCTCCTTCCCCTCCCACCTACAGATCCTACTCCTTGTGGATGGGGTCAAATGAATTAAAACTGTCCAGAAGACTTGAGATATAAACTCCTGCTCCAGCTCCTCTACTGTTCAGGTTGCCAACTTTCTGACAGAACAAAACTGACTTCCCCTTACAAATAGGTTGTTGGTAATAGGCAGCCATGTTGACACCTCCACTTGGAAGCCAAAAAGGGAACGGCCTGAATTTGCCTTCCACCCTGCAGAAGCTGTTGCTCCACTTCAAGGCTGAGGGACTTTGTGAGGACAGGATGGTGGAAGCTTCTATTGCCAGCAGCAGCTCGTGTTGTACTCGTTCTGTGGATAAACAGGTTTCTGTCTCCGGAGTGTTAGACCTGACAGCTTTTGCAAACTCTAATGTGTTTTGGGGAGTGGGGGAGTGGAAATAAACAGCCATCCTTTCTGATAAATATCAAGGGTCTGAGTATGCCCTTTGAGCACTTTTTGTGAGATGAATGCTTCTTCCCCCACCTCTACACTTCTCTGTGTGCTCTTTTATGACTTGATCTGACCCTCTTTGAAGTCAATAGAAAGACTTGGCCTCCCTTTGTTTGGATCAGGTCCTTACTGTTTGCTCATAGTACTGTCATAGAATCATAGACTCCTATGGCTGGAAGAGACCTCAGGAGGTCATCGAGTCCAGCCCCCTGCCCAAAGCAGGACCAACCCCAACAACAGTCCATCAGTTACAAGCTTAAAATGCTCTCGAGCAGGGATAGCTCTGACAAGTTCTGTCAAGAAACTCTTTTTTTTAAAAGTCAGGCTCATGAACAATACAAAATACGATGCCAGTAGCATGTGCTTGGTGAACTATAACTGTATGGGATAGTCAATCACTTTCATATTGAGCAGCCAAACCAACCCAACTGTAAGGATAACTTCAATATTGTGTGGTGAAATAAAAATCTCACATTGAAGCAGATGGCTCGAACATTTCATTATCAGCTGTTGCTCTGATTGACTGACCACTGGCCAGCATATGTAAACATAAAAAATGCCCAGGAATCAAAATCACTCTCTTATCTTTTTCATTCATGGTTTCAGTGGTGTTATGAATGTTATGGATCTGGACAGATTCTTTAATGGCGGTAAATTAAATGCATCTTCACCTTCCTGATAAAGTGGTGGGTTAAAATGCAGAATGGGAGGGAAAATGGTAGAGGCTTTCCTTCACTATCCTGCCAAGAGCTTTCAGTTTAAAGACTTGAGAGTTTGAGGCCTAGAATATCTCTGGTCCATGACAATTCAATGTCAAACTAGTGATATCAAAGGAATTTACATTAAGCTTCCACTGATGTGGCTGGGATCAGAATCTAGCTGTTCATGTTTAATGCTTTTAAAGAACAGACTTAAAAGTTAGTAGGAATCAGGAGATGTGAATTCTATTGCTGTTTGTGTGCCTGACATTCAAGATGACCCAGGCAAATATTTCCAAGAGATTATTGATTTCTGTTGCCCCTCTTGGCCTCTTGTGGCCTGATTTGTGGGTGCCCGGCTCTTCTCAGCATCTTAGTTTGCGCATGTGTGCAACGTGAATAATGTCTATTGCACAGGGATGCGCAGCAGCTTTAATGAAATGATGTTTGCAAAGTGCTCTGTGATTCTTGGATAGAACATGCTGGCTAATTGCAAAGTATTACTATTGTTAATAATACAGACGATTGCTGCTGAGTATTGCCACTAATCGTGTTTTTGTAAACTGAGTGGACAAAGAAGGATCAATGATTCATGTTATGTTAATCTTTCCCAGGAAATCTATTCTGAGTTATATAATCAGTATACTCTTTCAGCAACTAATTGGTGTTCTCTGTGTACAGAGTGATGGAAAGGCAGTCAAAGCCACCCAGACCCACAAATGAGCTCTCCTTACTGAACGAGTTAACTCAGCACTTAGTATTTGGAAGAATTAAAAAAAATCAAAACTATAGCAAGCCTTTTCCCACTTTTAAGATGTGCCGACCGCATCAGAGAATGTTGCCCCAGGTATTTCATTTTTCAGACATTGTCAAACATACAGAATTCTACTCTAAAAATAATTATGGACAAATCTATAAATGTATTTAGCTTTGGCAGAATTGAAATGAACAGCCTTTTTTCAAAGGTAACGTCCATGGTTTGGAATGTGTTTTTCACACTGGCTTATGCTGTATTGGAAAATGTTTTAAGGACTTGGGGGAGTCAAGATTCCATTTCACCTCTTTATAAACAGTGTACTGAGGGTAAAAGTCAGGTACACAGTATGGCTCTTGAAGTTGATATTTTGTTCCCCCTATGCATGCAGATGTATCAGCACAAGAGATTAGCATCAAGAGAGAACACAATATCTACATCTGTGTTTCTTAACCAGTGGTACAAGTACCCTTAGGGGTACTCGAGAGAAGTCTGGGAGGTATGTCAACACAACTGAATTTGGAGAAAACTGAATTTTTGTTCTAAGTTTTACAGTGTTTTATTATTGTTGTACTTTTCACACCCAAAAATTTCATCGCCCACCCGGCTACAATTAAGTTGTCTAAACAAATATGTTGCAATGGTAGAAAAAAAATTTGTGTGTCTGAAAACTGTAGGTACTGGGGATACTTATAATTTTTTTTAAATGGATACTTTATTTAAAAAAAAGGTTGAGAAACATTGATCTACATCATAACTCAGTGTCTGGATCTAAAAGAAGAATTTTTCTCTTAATTATGGTCATATCTAATGGCCCCCTTCAGCATCATGACCCAATTGAGCCAAGTTTGCAGCTTCTTTGTGAGGTCCAACTGGTGCAAAACATCCAGGCTCTTTGGCTCATTGACCATGCATAGAGAAGCAGAAAGGAAAAATAAGCCTTCATATGTTTAGAAAGCTTCTGCACAGGAGCAAAGTGATCCTTGTAAAAATGTACAGGTCTGAAAGCAAACCTGAAAAAAAAAAAAGATTCTAGAGCTAGACACAATCAATAAATGAATATTGGCATTTGGGCTTTTTGAGAGAGATTATTATGTGTGTCACTGTAGCACCTGGAGGTCCCAAATCAAGGTTAGTATCCCATTGGGCTAGGCACTGGACAGATAGGAAATCCCATTGTCAAAGAGTATATAATCCAACTAGATAAGATAGAGGAAGGAGAGAGGAGAGCGACAGAGTAATGGAGGCACAGTGAGGTGAAGTGACTTGGACAGAAAGCTGCTTAGTGGTACAAGATTGGAACAGAAACCAGCAGTGTTGTGACCATCCTGGCCCATTTGAAATAAATGGCAAAAATTCCTATTGATTTTAATGGAATCATGATTCCAGCACAGGTCTCGTGATTTCCAGTACAGTGTCTTAACCCATTAGATTTGTGTTGCAATTAGCCCTGGTCTACATGAAAGTGGAAAGGTACACAATTCCAGCTACGTTAATTATGTAGCTGGAGTCAAGGTATCTTAAATCGTGGTGTGGTGCCATCCACAGAGTGGGAGGTTGATGGGAGCAGGACTACCAGTACCAACGGGAGCACCCTCTCAGATCGAATTAGCGGGTCTTCACTAGACTCTTTAATTTGAGCCCCGGAAGATCAACTGCAGCAACGTTGAGCTTCTCCGTAATGTAGACAACCCCTTAGTGTATTGAATGATTATTGTGTTACTCCCTTTTCATGGCTTCATTCAGTCACTTGAATTCAGTAGTACTGCTGACATAAAATTAGGGTCATGAGGGATGAATCAGGTTTTATATGGACTGACCAAATTGTCAGACACTATAATTGATGTTATTTTTTTTAAAGAGAATATTGAATTAAAATACACACGAAGCGAGGAAAGAAGGCAACCTCTGAATTTACCCAGATAAAGACTGAAAAATCACAGCCATTCTCAACTGGTCATTGAGATATTCCTGAGAGAGCTTTTAACAAATGAAGTTATAGTTTTCCCATTTTCATTCTAATTATTGCCTAATAGACGTTGCAGTGTTATGCTACAGAACAACCACACAACATTATTATTAATTATGTGAATGGTGATAGTACCTATAAACCTTGTTCATGGACCAGGACTCATTATGGAGCCTTGGGGTTGTAAATACAAATAAGCTCATAACACAAATACTATTTTCTGTTGCTTGCCTGAGTGATAGGAATTACAGGTTAATCCTCTCTAATCCGGCACCCTCGGGACCTGGTCGGTGCTGAACGAGAGAATTTGCCGGACCATGGGAGGTCGATATAGTCTAGCAGCATTACCAACACTTCCATTGCTTAGTGGGCTTTTACCAGACATTTAGGAGTAAATTAGTGCTAAATAACAGCATAGCACATGACACTCAGGACTGGCCGCTGTAAACAAACTTGATGGGACTGTGAGGAACTTGATCACACCTCTCCAGCTAAATCAAACTATGCTGGACCATGGATATTGCAGGACCAGAGAGTGCCAGACTAGAGAGTTTCAACCTGTATCGGTAACTTGAATGCCGTAGGTTAGCAACAGTATGAGTTGGCAGAAGCTTTCAGTCACTGAATTCTGGAAGTGTTGCTATAATAAAGTGTTCAGTGTTTGGGAGAGGTGACCCCACTTCCTCAGCACTGTGGAGGTTTTCTAGATTTTCCTTTATTTTTTACATGCTCTTTAACAAAATTTATTCTGTATTACACATAATTTCTACAGTATATTGTATCAATAATAGTGCACTTTGCCGAATTTTTCACATTGAAATCCAGCTCAGCAAACAGTCTCGCATGTCCCATTTGTATGCATCTGTTTGAGAATTTAGATTTTAAAATCCTTGAGTCCTAGTCTTATCAAGACTCAAAAGACACGGCGGTTCAAAGGGGAAAACAATGGAAAAGGGTGTTAGACATAGGAACATCACGTTCTTGTCAAACTGTTCTTTTAGGATCACAACCAGAGCCTCAGAAATACAAGCCCTTGATCACCCAATATTAGACAGCTATTAGGAAGATGGAGTCACTCATATAATTGTAAACCGCTGACAAGAAGCAGGGAGATTATGGGAGGATTTAAAAAAATCTCGCAATATATGTTTATAGGCATAAAAAGAATTTTATTTTAAAAATCAGTGTTTATCAACAGACTTGGCTATAACTCAGAATGCAAGGCAGGGATGCTTCAACTGTGGAGACAGCATTGTAATGAAAAAAGCATATCCATCATCAACAATACAATACTTATTTTGACCTAAGGTCAGGTTTGTACAGTTACACCAGATGTTAGATTTTAGCTGCTCTTTGAAATGAAGAAACACAATGGTTACTCTCCCTGCAGTGTAGTGGATTTCATTAAACAACAGGTTTATCTTTCAGCCTCAAAATGTAGAGCCAGATTAGTATATTCTAACATTTAAGGGACAGAAAGTGTCAGTGACCATACTGTAGAGGAAAGCACCATAAAACTTGCATTTTAAATGTATTAGACAGTGCTGTCCTGTGGAAAAATCCAGAGATAAGCAAAGTTAAGTGCCCAAAGCTACCTATGTCAGAGAATTGATCTACCCATTTCTAAAGCTAGTACTGCTCCTTCGGTGTCTGAGGGCATGTCTACACAGCAGCGTTATTTCGGAATAATGGACATTATGCCAAAGTAACTTTGCAAGCAGCTACACAGCAAGCCCATTTCAAAATAATGTCTGGCTTTTTCTGGATTCTGTAACCCTCATTCTACGAGGAAACCCCTTTTCCGAAATAGCTATTTCGGAATAGAGCGTGTGTAGTCAGGGTGGCTGGAGTTATTTCAAAATGGGCCTCCAGGAAATTCCACAGGTGCCCTGCTGGCCGCTCTGTCCACACTCTTCAGAACTCTATAGCTCCTCAGCCCCTTCAGGCCTTAAAGCTGCAGGCAGAAAGGAAAGGGCTGGGGGCAGGAAGCAGGCCCCGCTCGCTTTGTGCCACACAGAAGGATTCTGCACAGCCTTCCCTGCTGCTATGGCCGAGCCCACTGCTTCAGCCAAGCCTGCCACGGCTGCCAGCACTGCCATAGGCAGCTTCCAGGATGCTGACAAGGTCTGAAAGAGACGCGTGTCCTTGCTGGTCTGGTGTGGAGATCCTGGACGTCATTGAGGTCTGGGGTGAGGAGGAAAAACCTGCAGGATCTCTGCACCAGGCACAGGAATGCTGACGTCTACAGCCGGGTAGCCAATAACCTGGCCACCAAGCGCCACAGCCGCACCCAGGAGCAGGTGTGGATGAAGGTTAAGGAGCTGAAGAAAAGAAGGAGGAGCTGTGTCCGCAAGCCAGGACCTCATGCTCGCCCTGGAGCCAGTACCACTCTCCCAGGCATTGTCAGAGGCCAGGGAAGGCCCATCTTTCCCTACACACACACACACACACACACAGGACAAGACACAGGACAACAGGTCAGCAACGTGAGGGTGCAGTAGTGAGGGGCTGGTGCAAGCTTCTCGCTCGTCTTTCTCGGCCTGGGGATCATCCAGCAGCCTGTGCACATGGAGCACCAGCCTGGGACACACACAGCCCCAGGAGGCTGCTACAGAGGATCCTTGTGTTATTGCTCTCAGGATATGGGGGGCCTGCCATACTCCTGGCACCAGGGTGGGACACCCTCCCACCACAACCCACCACCAGAAGGAGGCTGGGGACTTGGAGACACTCTCTCTCTCTCTCTCTCAATCAAGAGTGCCATACATGGGCATGCCCGCACGCTCGGGGCAGCACCCGCTCCCGGGGACGGTGTGCTAAGGCACAGGAGTATCTGCCACTCACACACACCTTCCCCCCAATGGCCTCACCCCCTTTCTCCCAGTGGGCAGGGATACAAGTCCTCTCCATGTGGGACACCACCATTGCCGGACCTGGTGTGTGCGCAGCATGGAGGGAAGCCAAGCCGCCCCATGGTCCCCCACCCACCTGCAGACTCCCGATCTGGCTGCTGCCTTCCCATGCCTGTTTGTCCCCGGGTCATGGTGGTAGTGAGGTACCCCTTGGACATCCGTGCCCCTGGAGGAAAGGGCCCACAGTCTAGGTCACAGATGGTCTTGCTCCAAGCACATCGCCGTCGTCTGAGCCGAGAACTATCGGTCATGGCTGAGAGATGAGGGCAGGGCTTCAGGCGCAGTGCCTCCAGAATTGACCGACCTTCTCGTTGTTCTACACAGCTGGACCAGCAGTGAGAGGGGTGCAGTCGACACCTCCCCTGGCTACCTCCCAACCCCGCGTGACGCACTAGACTGAAGGAGCATATCGCTGCCTGTGAGTCCTGCAGTGCTGGATGGAGCAGCAGGACTGCAGAATGGAGGAGGACCTGCAGTTGTATCACGAGACCTGACAGGAGGTGAGGGAGCAGGGCTAGCTCCTTTGCGCTGCCCTACAGGCCACCTTGGTGTCCACTCCTACCCCAGGTCCTGCCCCTTGTCCCTGCCCCCTCCCCCCTGGCTGCTGAGGACCCTGCACACAAGGTGGTGGGACCACCAAAGGCAGGCACCACTCCCACCCCCAGTCCTGAGCTTCTCCTCCCCCGTCCAAGATTCTCTCCCCTCCTCCCCCTTCCAGCTCCTTCCTCTGGTTCCCGACAGATCGGTAGCTGTCCAGTGCGGTGAGCTTCCAGATGGCAATGATCCACTTCTGGAGGGGGATGGCAAGTCTCAGGTGGGTGTCCCATTGCCTAAGGGCAGAGGCGAGCCACTCGCACAGCTCCAGAAATATGTCCTTCCACATGCGGCAGTTCTGGAGCCACTGCTGGTCGCCCCACTGACCCATAATGATCCAGTCCCACCAGTCAGAATGGGTGTCCAGCTGCCAGAAGTGTGGGCAGCGGAGGGTGAGTGGGATCACACTGCCTGAGCAGTGTCTGCAGAGAGATGAGAAAGTTCCTCACAATGAGCTGGGGGTTGTGTTCCTGCAGGACCTGAGACGCTGCTCCCTGCAGCATCGAAAAATAAAGTCTGTGCTAGCCCACTTGTCCTCATTCCCCACATACCTTCACTCCTTCTCATTCAAATTCCTTCATCCGACAACCCTGTCTCTCTTATGGTCACCATTAATCACTACTGCACCCTCTCGTTGCTGACCTGTTGTCCTGTGTCTTGTCCTGTGTTATCTTGTCTTATTTCAACTCCTTGGAGCTGGCATTGTGTTTTATGCATATTCTTAAAAAATTAATGACACTCTAAAGTACTCTCGTTAATAGTTCTTAACCATTAATAGCTAACTTGCCAAATCAAATACAAGAGACAGAAGGTGGCCCGGTTGTTGAACAACAAGCAGACCTCTGCATAATTGTGTTTCCTGTACTAACCTCTTGTTTTTCATAAACAGGCAGACCGTTTGTACAAGTCAGGTAAGTCAGGAAGCAGGACATATTTCCTAAATGATTTCATTAAATATTAAAGCTGTATAAAATTGTACACCTGTCATTAATTTACCATGCCCAGCTTTGCAAATGTTGTAAGGGATGCTAATCTTTTAGTGTTAATTAGATTGGAGAGCTCTTGCAAAGCCTACTGACACGTTAATGTAAAAATATGTTCTCTATAAATTAGAAAACAAGAATTTCCACTTTTGATCAATAATCATATACCAACAGAGTAGACTGTGCATCAGCTAAAGTTCCCAGACATATGGCATAGCTGACATGCGCCTTCAAAAGCAAGGAAAATACTAGCTAATGCCTATTCTCTCCACCACACATTTGGTAACTGACAGCAGACCTCAACTTTAACCTTAATTCTGCCCTGGTCTGAGCAGTCTGCAAAAGTGAAGAGTTAGGGGGGATTTGATAGCAGCCTTCAACTTCCTGAAGAGAGGTTCCAAAGAGGATGGAGAGAGGCTGTTCTCAGTAGCGACAGATGGCAGAACAAGGAGCAATGGTCTCAAGTTGTGGTGGGAGAGGTCCAGGTTGGATATTAGGAAAAACTATTTCACTAGGAGGGTGGTAAGCACTGGAATGGGTTACCTAGGGAAGTAGTGGAGCCTCCATCCCTAGAGGTGTTTAAATCTCAGCTTGACAAAGCCCTGGCTGGGTTGATTTAGTTGGAATTGGTCCTGCCTAGAGCAGGGGGCTGGACTTGATGATCTTCTGAGGTCTCTTCCAGTTCTATGGTTCTATGATTCTGAGAGTAGCCTATTATACGGAACACGTGAGTTCAATTCCAACTCCTGTATTCTTGCGTGACTTTACATATGTCACTTAGCCGTTCTATGTCTCAGTTTCCCATCTGTAAAGTGGGACTAATAGTACTTCCTGCCTCATGGTGGTGGTGTGAAGACAAGTACATTGAAGTTTTCCAAGCACTCAGATATTACAGTGATGGGCACTGGATGGGTCTTTACAATAGGCTACGTCTAGACTGCATTCCTCTCTCAAAAGAGGAATGGAAATAAAGGACATCGAAAATGCAAACAAAGTGCGAATTTACAAATCTCATGGTTCATTTGCATAATCACATCTGAGCGCTTTTTCAAAAAGGTTTTTTGAAAAAAAAAAACCACTGTCTAGACGGAGTTCTTTCAAAAAAAAAAAAACCCCTTTTTCAAAAGAACCCTTACTTCTGAAAAAATGAGGTTTAAAGGTTCTTTCAATTGAGCGTTTTTTTTCAAAAGAACCCAGTCTAGACTGAGGTTTTTTTTTTAAAAAAAAAAACCTTTTTCGAAAAAGTGCTTGGACGCGATTATGCAAATGAAGTGTGAGATTTGTAAATTGGCGCTTCATTGGCATTTTGGATGTTCTTCATTTGCATTCCTCTTTTGAGAGAGGAATGCAGTCTAGATGTAGCTATAGATAGCAAGGATGTCACTACCCTACTCCCCTAATGCCTATCATCATCAACAGACCAGACTGTCTCTCCTTGCTCTTCGGTACTGTCCAGGGAAGCCCCCACATGCTCAAGTTGAAGAAAGAGGAATGGAGGCTGGCATCCTTCCTGGGGGCAGAATTAAGGTGGCTGTTTTTAGCCCAGATCCCTGCAAACAACACTAACTCCTGCCAGTAAAGAGCAGTTCAGCTGGTTGGTCAGTCACCGAGCTCCCATAAGACCAGTAATGACCATTGGGAAAGTGGAGAGAACATGGAGGATCAGTGTTTTGGAAGAATTTTGCAGGGAGGAGACTTAGTTCCTGCTAGACTCATGGGGGAGAGGAGAAGGCGCTCACAGGAGAATTTAGAGTTTAGGAGGGGGGCTTTCTGGCTGGAATTGTAATCCAGTCCCTCTTCCCTGGAAACATTGATTATGCTCACAATGGGAATCAGACTGTAACCTACAACCTCTGACAATCCACCACCCACATGCCCCATCTGGCCTAATCTAGTTAGTGTTTCACTGGGATGCATGATGAACCTGGCACTGACCATGAGAATTGAACTGAAAAATTCACCCCGCTTTGCAGTCGGACCCTTCAAGAAGTGGCAGTGGGGCCACAAGTTGAGGTTTGCCTGGCTATGAAATGAGATGACTTCTGTCCAAGGGGGATTCGGAGAGCATCCTATCTTTCGATGATGCCTGAGAAGAATCCTTTCCACAGCAGGAGAGCTCAGAGCTTAAGGCGTGTCAGCTTAAGCACCATTGTATGGGAGAGCGAGAAGTTTATTCATTGTCCATGGAGAAAGCAGAAAGTGGGGGGTAAGTAGCGGGACTGGACAGCTGGAGATTTGGAGGGGTTGTGCTTTCAAGTTCTGCCCATTGAGGTGGCTGGGTTAATTGTTTTCTTCCCTCCATCCCCCAACTCTGTGGAGGATCTCAGCAACACTTCATGGGAAAGCAAGGAGCCTGATGCTGAGCAGAAGGCTTGCTAGATGGCATGTGAGGGATGCAGTCTTAATTCACCACTGAAGGCTTTCTCATTGGGGACTACATGGATTTCTTTTAACCCGGCAGTTGTTCGATGCCTCTCGTCTCAAGCTATTATCCCCTGCCAGGAGATAAATTTTTAGATTGCTGCAGTGGCACATTTGGAGCTAGTGAGGCCCTGTGCTCAGCTTCCTTTCTGTCCCCCGCCCCGGACCCAGCCAAGAAAAAGAATATTCAATCTTCCTGACCCTCCCGGTTTTCATTCTTTTTTCTTCATCCTCATTCTATACGATAAGCCATAAGAAGTAAATGGAAATCAAGCGAGGGGCCTGGATTGTTTTGTGGTCGAACTTTTTTTTCACAGACTGCTTGAAAATTGCTGAGGGTCTCGGTGGACGACCTAATGATCTTTCCAAACATTCTGTGTGGCATTAGCTGACTATTGTGACTATTGTACAGCGCTTTGGATAAGGGCGCTTTATAAAAAAACATAATCTCCATGGCCACGGAGGACGGATACAGGCGCCCCAGTGGCCCTGCACTGGCTGGCCCAGAGAAGTGAGCAGAGACCCACATGTGCTCTACCTAAAAGTGAGGGGGGCACAGTTCCATCGGCCACCTGAACTCCCACCTCCCGCCCCGGCCTCTCCATCCCCCGGCCACTCTCCTCCTTGCCTGCAGGCAGCCGCCATTAACCAGGTGGCAGCCAGCAGCAGGAACACAGGCTGGAAGGCGTCAGAGGGGCACTGGGTAGCTACACAGGCAGCAGCCTGAGTGAAGCGGCGCTTTCCCTGCTTCATGGTGCCGCTTTTCTCCAAACGGCTGTGCGGCTGCCCCATGGTCCTCTGAACCCTTCCACCCGTGTTTGTGAGGCTCGACGCCTCTTGCTGGCTCTCCTGAGGCTGCAGTCTGCAGCTGAACCTCCCTGCTCTCCTGTCCCCCAACAATCCTCTCTGCAGAGGGACTGCCGCCTCCCCCAATTATGGTTGGGGGGATTGCCGGACCCGGTGCTGGACTGCCCAGCTTGTGGGTCCCCATGTCACTGGTGGGGTGGGGGAGCATGCCAGGACTTGGTATGTTTCATTGTAAATCCACCCCTGGATTTCTGACCAGGATCCAATCTCCTTTCCCTTATCAAATATAACAGAAAATGCTTTAGTTCCAAAATTACAAGCTCTCCTCCTGGATAAATGTCAATCTATTTTTAAAGGTAGGCTCAGCACAGAAACTGCCTGTAACAACGCATCACTGCAAGCCAACATGTTGCCCCTTTCGTTGCTTATTTTTGCTTGACTCCAACAGCCTGTGTTTGATATTCTGGACTGTCGGCTGCTCAGACATTGCCTTGAACGTCTTCCCTGGTTTTTGTGGCTTGGATTTCATTGTGTATAAAGGCCTGATCCGGGCCAGGTCTAGCACATTCTGAGGTACGCTGAGTGCTCTTAATTCTCAAAGTGAGGATCAAGTCTGATCTGATTGTCGCCACTTCTGCCTTCATTGTTCAGATGTTACGTTAGTTCACTTTGGATGGTCTTCAGAACCAGGTCCTGTAATCTTCAGGCGTCTATTTAAGCTTAGAATTGCACTGAAGACTGCCCATTTCGTTAATGTTTGCTTATGTAGCTGCAGTCATAGGCACTGACTTTGGGGTGCTCCGGGGCTGGAGCACCCATGGGAAAAAATAGTGAGTGTTCAGCACCCATCTGTGGGCCCAGCTAATTGGCTCCTCGGCTCCCACCCAGTGCCTCTTCCCTACGCTGATACGCAAAGAGAGGGAGTAGAGGGGAGCAAGAAGAGGTGGAGTAAGGGTGGGCCGTGCTCAGGGGGCATATGGAAAAGGGCAGCATGGGGGCAGACAGGGACTGGAGAAGGTGGGGTAGGGTTTTGAGGGAAGGGGTGGAGTAGGGGCAGGGTTTGAGGCAAAGCAGGGGTTGAGCACAACCAGGAAAATCGGAAAGTCAGCACCTGTGGCTGCAGTCATGTTGGTCCCAGGTATTATACAGACAAAGTGAGTGAGCTTGCACAAGGCTCTTCTTCAGGTCTGAGAGAGGTACTCAGAGTGTGACAGCTACAAACAAGATGGGGTGGCTTTTTAAGCATAAGGCATTAACACATGTTAACTATTCATAGTGAAGTGGCCAATTAACTACTCTGCAGTGTTAGGACAAAGGAGGTGTAGTGGGCTAAAGATTATTGTAATGAGACATAAATCCAGTGTCTTTATTGCCTTCATGGTTTTTAGTATCTGGTAAAGTTATGAATGGCTCTCAGGCTTTTAAAGATGTACAGGTTTCCTTGGAGGAGGAGGAGGAGTGAGATATGGAGTGCTCATTTTATGAAAAGTGTTCTCCTAGAGATGATGGGGTTTTTTTTGTCTTTTGTCTGTTTTCTGTGGGAGTTCACTCGGGTACTGTGGTTGTCTAGTTTTACCCACCTCATTGTTTTGGGGGCATTCAGTGCACTGGATGAGGTGTACCACAGGTAGTGATAGGCATGTGGAAGACCTCTGGATGTTGAAAGATGTGTTGTGGGAGGTACTGTTCATTCATTGTGGGGAGTAATATTCCTTGTAGTAGAGGAGATGTCTGCAGGGTTTGCTCCTATTGTTCTGGTAGGGCCAGATACTGCTTTGAATTAATGCATCCTGGTCTGTGCAGAGTTTGCTTCTGAAGAAGAGCTTGGAAAGGTTGGGGAGGGGTTGTTTGAAGTCCAGAAGAAGAGTTCAAGAAAGAAATCTTTCTGGATGTGGCCCCCCTTTGAATGTGGGTTGTAATTGTTTGATGTTGTCCCATACGGGTTCCAGTGTGGGGTTGTAAATGGCAACTA
Source organism: Pelodiscus sinensis (assembly GCF_052426305.1). NCBI lineage: Eukaryota > Metazoa > Chordata > Testudines > Trionychidae > Pelodiscus > Pelodiscus sinensis. The sequence goes on from NC_143062.1 coordinate 42,545,745, forward strand.
GAGTTATGCAGTGGGTGGGCTTTTTTCCTATACTGAAGCAGCTTCTCTCTGAGTACTTGGATGGCCCAGTCCATGCTGTGATATACTTTGCACATGTGCCCGGAGTGGGTGAAGGTGGTTTTAACTGTGTTAAGATACATGCCCTTAACTTTTTCCCGGGAGCATGTTCCATGGTATCGGAGTGTTTGGATATGATGATAGATTTCTTGGTGCATTTGGAGTGGTTACCAGTTCCATTGGAGGTAAGTGGGGTGATTCTGGAGTTTCTTGTATATAGTGGTCTGTAGAGTTTCATTTTTGAAGCTGGTCATGGTGTCCAGAACATTGTGGAAGTTGTGGTGGAAATCTGATGGAGTTCAGGTAATTTGTCCATTAATGAGAGAGGCCTGGTTTGTAATCTGAGTTTGTCTCCTCAGCACTTTGTTGTTGGGATTAGCACTTGTCTGTTCATCTTAATCCCAAGGGATCATCTGCCTTTTACCACTCTGATGACATGACCGTAACAGGTCTTCATTTGGCTGCCAATATATTTTCACATCACATATATTTTTGAAGTGTTTTGACCTGTATGACAATGTCTCTATCAAAAATCTTCTAGTTAAGCACCTACCCATTTCTGGGACTCTGTTAGTTTCTTGTTAGTCCCTAAATTAATTTGGAAATAATGGCTTAATTTGTGCCCTTTGTTACCCCATGGAATCCCTAGCAACATCAATTATGTAAATGAGAGCAAAAGTTGGCCGTCTACATTTAGTGGTGTGACACCCAGAATCTGAATTTATATCCAAATATTCCTTCTCTGTTTCTTTACTCTTAAATCAAAACATGTTGGAGACACGCAAGAAAAGTTCTTACTAAGAGTATGGAAGATGCACTATTGTACCACTGGGTTGGTTTTTCTGTATTGCAGGCAAGACACTTACAGATCCTTTTCTATTCTTAGATACCAATTGTAATAGGACATGATCAGATAAAGGGTTTTTTAGTTGATTGTCCATACTCCCCAGTTTGTAGTTCCCATAGACTAACTGGGCTAAACCACAGAGCTGAAATTTAATTGATAAATAATTGCCACTTTAAGCAATTCCAGTCTCATTAAAAGAATATAAAAAGAACGTTCATGAAAATTGTCTACTTAGGTATTCAGTGTCGAAGTTACATATTGTATCTCTTTTCCTCTGACATTCTTTCTAGGAAAAGAGTTTCCTTCAAGAGAACAAAAGCCTCAACTTCATTTTGCCAGTTCCCTCATTTTAATTCTGAGCCACGTCTTTGTTTAAAGGTTTATGTAGATAAACCTCAATTTTGTCAATCTCAATTTTATGTAAGAAGTAGGATCAACTTCTAATTTCCAGTGTTAAACCACAGCTCTACTTTCTGCTACACTATTCTCCAAATGACTACACCAGGTTACATTCCCTGCTGGGCTCAAGGTTTAGAGCAAACTAGAGTCACTGTAATTTACTTTACATATTAGGACCATGGGCATGATCTGAAACCATTTGAAACACAATGAGCTTTAAAATTTCAGGTTAACAGAGAAACCAAGAGGGAGAATGGAAACACCCCAAATATAAACTCGTTTCTTCCCTGTTGCCTAAGGACTGGAACAGAAATACAAGTAATTTCTCATGATGGTCTGTATATGAACAAGAGATGAATCATTCCCAGTCCAAGGGAAGCTACAGTGTCAGCTTTCAATGTGCTCTAGTACGGTGGCAAGAGGGTACTGCCGTATTCATTGTATGAGACAGAGAATGTCACTGGTAGTTGTTTTTCCTTTACTACTGGATTTATTGTACACATTGCTGATATGCCTATTACTCAAGTGTTTAAGACCAGAACTGTGTCTGGATATTCACACAGCAATAATAGCCTACTGATGATTGCTGTTGTTGGGAAACTACTGTTTTTCTTGGGACACTGGTTCTTTGGCAAGTGTTAATACATAGGGCAGAGGAGTGACTGGTGGATATAACAGGACACATAATAGCCCCATAGTAGTCCTGTGGTACTGGAAGGTGCGTCCATACAGTGGGGCTTAACTCGAAATAAGCTACGCAAATTGAGCTACATCAGTTGCATAGCTTATTTCGAAATAGCTTATTTTGAAATTGGGAGCATCTACACAGCACTTATTTCGAAATAGAGCACTCTTCCTCTGACTTCCCTTACTCCTCGTACAATGAGGGTTACAGGAGTTGTAGTAAGAAGTCCTCCAGCTTGACAGTATTTCAACATTATTTCGAAATAATTGCCTGTTGTGCAGATGTGGACTAAATTATTTTGAAATAACACTAGTTAGTTCAAAATGATGTTGCTGTTAGATATTTACAAAATATATATAGTATCATGAGCTTTCATGGGCAAAATTACTTACTCAGATGAGCTGGAGAGGAACAACAGTAACCCAGAATTTATAACAGGAAAAGAAGGGGGGAAAAAAGCTAGCTGTCAATAGTAGGAGTGGTGCTAATGAGGCTAATTAAGTGGGCTGGAAGAATCCCATACTTAGCTTTTGATGTAAAAATGAGGTGTCACTACCATAGTAGGTCGATGTAAGTTACACAACCCCAGCTATGTGAATAACTGGAATCAATGTAGCATAGGTCAACTACCTGTGATGTCTGCACTGTGCAGAGTTGACAGGAGCCATTCTCCCAATGACTTACTTCATTCTTCCGTTTGGGGTAGAGTACTGGAGCTAAGTGCAAAGTGATCTGCGGTTGACTTGGCAGGTCTTCCCTAGACCTGCTAAATTGGCTCCTAGTACATCAACTGGCAGGGTGTTGATTCCAGCTATAGTGTAGATGTAGCTTCGGCGTCCTGACTTCTATACCTTCCTCTGCCACAGAGTTGCTGAGTGACCCTTTGCAAGTCACTCAAGCCCTCTGCCTCAGTTCTCCAATCTGTAAAATGGGCCTAACAAATCTTGCGGTAACTCCCTCTCAGAGGTGTTCTGAGGCTTGAGTAAGGTTTGTAATTTTATCTGGAACGTTGTTTTTGTACAGAATATGATATAGGGCAGTCTTCTTCTGGGATTTCAGACAGAGATGTAGATGTGGCTCAGTAATTATTCAGGTAACTAAGCTTCTCCTCTATAAACACTCCTTTAGGGCCTGTATAAGATGTTCTTCAATAGCAGTTCCAAACCAGTTCACTGTAGGGACACTCAGTTCTGCAATAGTGTGCTTTCCAAATGGAGCTTATTCTGCCATGGCTATTCCAGACAATTTCCCTGTGTAGACAAGCTTTTAGAGACTCAGGAAGATGCTCCAGCTCTTTGGCCTTTCTTGCTCATCTCCATGATCCCTTTTGCTCTCTCATTATTTGTTTTTGACTGTCTAAAACAACAAAAATCTCCATGGTGTCATGAATAGGAGGCTGGACTGAGACTCGGGAGACCTGCGTCTAGTCCTGATTTGGCCACTGATCTGCGGGACAAGTCACTTCACACCTCTCTTTTACTTGTCGTGTCTATTTAGATGGTAAGTTCTCTAGGACAGAGACTATCTCACCACGTTTTCTTGATACACAGCAAAATCCCAGTCCGGGTCTCTTGGTTCTCGTGTACTTAAGAAATGAAGACTCGGGACCCATGTCAATATAAAAATCTCACTGCGAACTGAAAGGGGATTTGGGACCTTGGATGCATACACAGTATAGGGGCAAATTCTTTGACTTGTAATCAAGCAAAAACTCTCCTTTACATAATATTGAATTCTGCTCCATTAAATGTCTCTGAATTTGACCTATGTTCAGTAGTCCTTCCGGGTGTATTTAAGGCAGCTAGACTTGTAATGCTTTTTTTTTCTTCTTCTGGGCATTATTTTTACGTGAATGGGTCCTGATCCTTAGCCAGTGTAAATTGGTGTTGGCCTAGCTCCATTGCTTTAAAAAATGCTATTCTGATTTCCATCAGATGAAGATCTGCCCCTAATTTCCAGAGAAAATGAGAAAATATGCAGAACTCTCCTAAACTACACACTCCACTGATTCTTCTTTTCCTTCATATTGCTATTGCCCCAGGCTATTATATCAATCTCAGTTTTTCCCCTGTGACTAGTTCATATCTTAGATATTTAGGACTATTGGTGTGATCTGGATTTAAAACAGTAAGTCATGGGTGTCATGCCTGTACTTGTGTGGTAGTTAATATTCTGCTCCTTAGAAATAAAGCAATTTCTAATGTGTTTCCACACCACAGAATGATGGTGGTTTTTTTTTCGTAGACACAATTGGAACATGCAAATATGGATAATTCCTACAGAGTATAGAGAAATGTGTGTATACACAACATGTCGCATAATCATCAGCTTCATTTTCAAAACATATGCTCCATTTCATAAATGAAGTCCTGTTAATGTAGTGCTATTGTTCAAATCCAAGGATCAGGGAATCCAGCATCATCTGAATCTCTCAGTAGGCTGCTACCTCCACCAAGCCTTATAAGTGAACATTCTAATTAGACTCGGACCTTATAATTATGTTTATATTAATGGCTTTATAAGGCAAATATTTTTCAATTTGAGTTTTGTCTCCAAGCAATAAACTGAACTGTTAACTTCAGACTATAGCACTTGCATTGTGATTTATTGTGGGGATCTTACATGCGAACATCTAAGGAGTTTTGAGATTGGCACATAACAGATCCTAGGGACAGAATAAGATCAGATTTTCCCTTTCAGGTTTCTTCCTTCTGTTGAGTTAGCAACTGTACCCCACAAAGCTTTTCCTTTCCCAGACCTTTGTGAATCTATTTTTAGCGCCAGCTCTTATTGACTCCTTCTGTAGTCAAATATTGAGTGTCTTATGTGTTAAGAAATTTCTAAATTCCTTGGGGCCTGACCCTTCTTTAGCTTCAGTTCATGTCCCCTTGTTCTTGTATTTGACCCACGTCTTCAGAGCTCTCCTCTCTGTTCCTTTCAGAATAGCGTATGCTATAATGAGATCCACCCTTAGCATCTCTTTTTTCAAAGAGCAGTGACCTAATTTCTCTGGCTTTTCTATGTAAGTTCACCAGTCCTAAGTCATTGAGGTTGCTCTTTGCCATACATTATCTGTCTTTATGATATTTTTCTCTTGCATGCTCTCTCTCTGTTTCTCTCTCACTCTCAATAAGAGGGCCTCGAGAATTGGATGTTATTTCCTCCTAATGCAGTTGCATCTGTTCCATACTTTCCCTTGACTAATGTCTAATTGACCTGTTTTTCAGGGTGAGTGCATAAGGATGTTTCTGGGTTTTTTTTTTTTTTTATCCGGAGCCTGGACCCAGGGTATGAGTCTCTTTGGAGAAAAGGGGGAAAAATCTGTAGAAAATACAGTGAAAACAGCTATAAAACTAATACTTGTTAATAATGAGCCCGGTAAACTGGGTTAAACCGGCACTGAAGTCAATGGAGTCATCCAGAGCCAATAATCTGACTGATAACTTTTTAATTCGGGGTCAGCAACTTTCAGCACACAACCCACCAGGGTAATCCACTGGCGGGTCACAAGAGATTTTGTTTATGTTGACCATCCACAAGAACTGCACCACTGCAACTCTCAGTGGCCATAGTTTGAGGTTCCCAGCCAAAGGCAGCAGGCAGAAGTGGTTTGGTGGGCCGTGTCAGCATAAACAAAATGTCTTGTGGCCCGCCTGCCCTCTACCCTGATGGCCCGTGTGCTGAAGGTTGCCAAGCCCTGTTTTAATCTTCAGGGTTGCATTCTAGTTCTCATTCTTTACAATTCACTCTTTCACCATCTCTCTTTCTATATTTCTTTTCGATGGGGCCAGGCTTCTCTTTCCTCCCAGTGATCTGATCTCGTACCACTAAAGTGATGTGAGCTTTGTCATTGGCTTCAATGGGGAAGAAAAATCCGCTCCTAAATCTCTGTCTCTTCCAGACACTTTTGTACATTCCAGTCTCTCTATTTTTTTTACATCCTCTGTTTTATTCTCTTTTTTTCTTAGTTTCCTTGTTCACAGGACTTCTGTTTCCAGTGTGTCCTCTGCTCTACCTCTCACCCTTTTATTTGTCTCCATTGACTTTGTCCACCAAGAAGCCATCAGGTTGCAAAGCTTTTCAGTTCTAACCCACGTTGGCTCAGACACACCAATTGGATCCATTCAATTATACTGCTGAGCCAAAAGTTCTTCAACGAGATACTGAAACACGCACCTACCTTTAAGCACTTGAATAGGTCAGTTATCTCAAATAGTACTCATGCTGAAAATTAGCCATACGCTCAAATATCTTGCTGAACCAGGGCCATGTTAAATCCCTCTGCTTTGGCTCATTGCAGGCGAGGTCCCCTGACTTGCATTTGAACTGGTGACCCAAAGATGAAAGTGCTCTGTATTACTTGGAAGTGTCCAGACTTCTGACCCAACTCATTGGTCTCTGTCTTGCTTCTTCAGGAATGTAGATATCTCCAACACTTTCCTGAGCTCATAGTCAATGCCCATTCCCTATTCACAATACCTCTAAAACAGGAGTGGCCAACCAGTTAGACACTAGGGCTACGTCTAGACTGCAAGCCTCTTTTGAAAGATACTTTCGTAAAAGCTTCTTTCGAAAAAGAGCATCTAGACTACAATCAGTACTTTCGAAAAAGCAAGCTGCTTTTTCAAAAGAGAGCACCCAGGCAATCTGGATGCTCTCTTTCGAAAAAGCACAGTTTGCATTACATTTCGCCTTTTTTCGAAAGTGCTATTCCCCGTGAAATGAGGAGTACCGCTGTCGAAAGAAAAGCCGCGTTCTTTCGATTTAATTTCGAAAGAACATGGCTGTAGTCTAGATGCAGGTGAAGTTTTTTCGAAAAAAGGCTACTTTTTTCAACCCCCCCCCCCCGCAGTCTAGACACAACCTAAGGGTACGTCTAAACTATAGGCTTTTGTCAACAGATACTGTTGACAAAGCTTCTGTCGACAAAGAGAGTCTAGACTACATCCAGTTCTGTCGACAAGGCAAGCCACGTTGTCGACATGAGAGTGTAGATGCAAAGGACAGTGTCGATGCAATAACGCCTTCTGTCGACAGAACTCTGTCGACAAAAGGCGTTATTCCTCATAGAATGAGGTTTACTGCCGTCGACAAATCTACCTAGTTCTGTCGACGTTATATCGACAGAACTCGGCGGTAACGTAGTTGCAGGTATAGTTTTGTCGACAAAAGTGGACTTTTGTCGACAAAACTCTGTAGTCTAGACACACCCTAAGAACCAAAATAGCTGTGGATAGTAGTGCAAAGAGCCATGCACCCCTCCCTCAGAGCCAGGCACCCCCAGCTCCCCTGCTCTAACCCAATGCCCCACCCTTCCCCCAGAGCCGGGCACCCCCCAGTCTCTCTGCTCTAACCCAATGCCTCACCAGTCCCATAAAGCCAGGCACCTCCAACCCCCCGCCACTCTAACTCAACGACCTCCCTCTCCCACAGAGCCAGGCATCCCCAGATTCTTTTATTCTTTTAGTAACACCCTGGGTTTCACCGGACCCACCACTGCATCCATATGCTTATCCATCTAGCCGGTGGGGTGCATGCACAGAGCGGCCGTGAGCAGTCCGGGCGTGTGGCTCTGAATAAAAATCATGCCCCCTCCCCGAATCCTGGACATTTTTAGTGTTTTAAAAAAGCCAGAAAAATGAGGACACAGATGCATGGTAACCCTAAGAGCCGCATTTCTCTGAGGAAAGAGCCGCATGTGGCTCGAGAGCCACAGGTTGGCCACCCTTCTCTAAAAGAAAGACTTCTGTTATGCTGCTAACAAGGGGCCAGCTTGACATGTACGTAATTTGCCTGTCCCTGTTCCCATTTCCTTGCCCCAAACTTCTTCCATCTTCTCCTTAGACTGTGAAGAGGTCCGCTGACAAGGGTGGGCAAAGGAAGCATCTGCCCCAGGGCCCAGAGATTCAGAAGGGCCCAGACTCCCAGCCACCTCTGCCATAGCAACGGCACTGGCAGCAGCCAGAGTCCAAGGCCCTTTAAATTGCTGTTGGAGCCCTGGGCTGCACAGTCGGGGCAATGCTGAAGAGTTGGCGTGGGGAGGGGAACCTTCAGCTCTGTCTTTTCTGACAGAGCCCCTTCTGGGAGCATGGAGGTGCCCCCCACCTTGCCCATGGGACTGGAAATTCTCTTGGCCTGCCTGCCTGTGAACGACTTGGAGTAGGGTTGGATTTAGGGGTAGGGGATTCAGGTGACAGCTTGGGGTGCTGAGCTTGAGAGATGGGGGCAACAGGTTTTGGAATGCTGCTTTGGGGATTAGCAACAAAGGGAAATTAGATTGTTTGAAGTAAAATGTTTCAGGTATTTTGTGGGTGAATTCATTTTTCAGTAACCTCCTAGAATGTTCTCGAACTTTGCAGAATCTGATGGAACTTTCAAGCGATATTTGAAAGTTTAACAATGGAGGCGGGGGAGGAGAGGCACCAAAGACGCTGCTCGCCATTTGATCTAGGGCCAGTCCTGAGTTGGAGAAGAGACCATCCTTCCTGTGTGTTCAGGGAGAGAGAGCATAGCTGTAAGTAACAATAAATATTGTCATTGCTAGCCTTTTTTCAGAATCAATCTGACCATCCTGTTTTCTTCCATAATCTCCTTATTTTTTGAAGTTATTCTAAAATAAATACAATGAAGCACACTACAAAAAATCCTAGAAAGAAGGTCAGACTTTGCTGAATGCTGCTGTTGGAATGGCAGCTGACAAAAAATGTCAAAGACATACCTTATTGGAAACATTACTATATGTTTTTATGGAGATATGAAGAACTCCTTGTCAAACTATATTAAGTAAATAAAGGTGAGGTGAAATATAGCAACAAAGCTAACAAATGCAGCTGAATACTCCACTTGAAAGTGCAGATCCAACTGTTTGCCATGCTAATTTAAAATGAAATGATAATGTAGATTTTTCATCTTTTCAGATGATTTTCAAATAAGGTTAGCTAAGGTCTCTAACAACGTAGACCTTTGAAACAAAATATTATTTGAAGATTATTTTTGTGTAGCTGGAACAATGTAGTCAGTGAAGGAGCTGATATATTTATTACCTGCTGATTTTTTCACTCCTGGTACCTGTTTGAACTTTCTCCTCCCAGACTCTCCACAATGCCATTTCTCCTTAGTGCCTTCCTCGCACACTAAGCATACAGAAGGGAAAATCGAAGGCCATATATCACACAGGCCTTTGATTTTGTATTTAATGGAGTACTGTGTCCTGTTATGGGTACTATATTTCAAGCTGTTACAAAGACGAGGATAAACAAATTATTCTCCTTAACCCCTGATGATAGGACAAGAAGCAATAGGTTGAAATCGCAGCAAGGGAGTGTTGGGTTGGACATTAGGAAAAACTTCCTTTCAGAGTGGCTAAGCAATGGACTAAATTGCCGAGAGAGGCTGTGGAATGTCTGTCATTGGAGATTTTTAAGAGCAGGTTACACAAACACCTGCTGGATTGTGTTTGGTCGTGCCATGAGTGCAGTGGACTGGACTTTATGACCTCTCGAGGTTCCTCCCAGTTCTATGATTGTATGACTGTGATTTTCTGCAGTCACTGCTATTTTGTGGGAGCATAAGACATAACCACTTGAGAGTATTCCTGTGTGTTATTCGTACTGTGGTAGTGGTCCCACTCGGGAACTATCCACATTGTTCTAGGAGTTCCACACACGGACAAGATAGTACCTGCCTCAAACAACTTGCAAACTAAGGAAGGACACGCAGGTAATTTAATTCTCCCCTTGCGCCTCCGTGAAGAACTTCTGGCCTCTACTAATGATATTAAAAAGAGATCAGCCACAGATCTGTAACTGGTGTTAATTAGTGCAGTACCACTTAAATCAATGGAGCTACAGTGATTTACTCCAGTTGAGGATCTGGCCTTGTCTCTTTACTCAGTAGTATCCATCTATTGCCTTTCTAGGAATAACATTTAAATACACCTACTTCATCATGCCTTCCAATAGTGTACAGGGATTGTAAATGTAGGGGGGAAAGCCTGTTGCTTTCCATGTCTATCTCTGTATACTGTGCTCTAGGTTTATGCAGCCTGTTTTCCCTTGTGTCTCCTGCATCCTCTCTGAGTCATGAAGATGAGCTCTGTGGTGGCGGTGAGAGGGGGAGTTTGAAATGAATCCAGGAAAAGAATGATGCAGAACTAGGGACTGGTCTACAACTGACCCAACAGCTTGGCTTAAGATACACAATTCAAGCTACATAGACTGTGTAGCTGGGGTCGGTTTACCTTAAGTCAAGCTTGACAATGTCCCCACAGCAGGAGGCTGAAAGAGGCAAACGCACCCATCTGCTTCCCTTGCTCCTTGCAAAAGCAGGAGTACTGGACACAGGCAGGGGTGCCCTCTGAGTTAAATTTAGCGAGTCTTAACTAGAAGCATGACTCCGTAACGGCATTGGCCATTCTCCTCTCGGGAAGGGGTTTACAGTGCTGCCATTGCAAGTCACTTGGAAGAAGTGACTATATAAAGTCTTTGCCACTGACCCTGGCCCGAGGAAGAAAAAGTTTCTGTTTTCCCCATCACCCTGTACCATGGATGGCTACTCAGTCTTGGGACAAGGACGAGCTCTGTCTTGGGGCACACACACGGTACTTCTTTCTCTGTTTCTTCTCCCTGTTGCTAAATTCATAGCAGAACTCCTTATTACCAACCCAGCATTTTGCTTTAGGTTCATGTGGCTCATTAGCCTCCACGTGGCTCGTGTGTACACACATGGTGTGCAGCAATGCTACATAAACACAACTTGTGCATGTGTGTGTGTTATTTGTAATGACAGTATGTTGCTGTTTAATATCATCCATCCCATTCCTCTTCAGAGATTTCCAAGCATGCATAAAATGTACTGAGAGATCAGGAAGGACAAATATTATCCAGATTTGTTAGCGACATCTGTTTAAAACTTCACTTTATGGTTCCCAGCTCTCCCTTAGATAGTTGGTAGCATTCTTTCATTAGGCTTTGGATGACAATGTATATTCAGCTAATAAAAAGTCTATGGAACTATCCAATATAAAAATTACAGTTGTAGGAGCTCCACCCTTCTAAGGAACACGGCCAGGATTTTCCAAATGGACACTCAGTGGTGTCTCAGATATTGGTGCCAATATGTGACACGGCCCTGGACACCTTCTTCATGGACGTCAGACCCCTTCCAGGTGTTTCAGGCGACACCCACCCAGTGTCACACCTGAAAATCTTGTCCAATGCCTCTAGCCACTTACAGCACTAATCTGAAAACAAGGGCCAGTATCAAATCCTTCACTGCTTCCTTGTTTTGAACATTACACAGTAGAATTCCATCCTGAGTGAAAACAATGGCAAAATTCTCTCTGACTTTAGTGGGGCCAGAATTTTATCCCTTGGTCATGACCGAACACACACACACACACACACACACATACACACACACCCCTTACTTAGGGTACGTTATTTCAGAGTAACGGGCGTTATTTTGAAATAACAAAGAGTGTGTCTACATGACAAGCCTTTATTTCAAAATAATGTCAATTAGGAGGACTTTTTCCTCTGACTCATGGTAACCCTTATTTCACGAGGAGTAATGGAAGTTGAAGGAAGAGTGTTCTTCCTTTGACTTCCTGCTGTGTAGACAGTGCCAAAAGCCGAATTAAACTATTTCGACTTCAGCTACACAATTGACGTAGCAGAAGTTGTGTAGCTTAATTTGACTTTAGCCCTGCTATGTAGACATCCCCTTACTTACATAAAAAATAACCAAATCATTAGGTCACAGTCCTGCAGATGTGTGACTCCCATTGAATTTAACGAGAATTCCTAAAATGCTGGCAATATGAATTTGCATGAGCTGTACAATGACTATTTATTGCTCTAGCATCCAAGCCGTTCTTGGTTTCAGGACAGCGTTAATGCCAAATGTTTGTCTTTTTTTTTTTTTTTAATGAAATCCACATAAATATTTCCTTGTTTCCCCCATTCGTTTGTTGGTGCAAACACAGATGAAAAAGAGCAGGCAGGCTTTCTGCAAACAGAATATTTACATTTTTAATTCTTCATATTCCGTTCCCGCATTCTTGCGCCAGTTCTTCTCCTCAGCACCACTGCACTAAATAAATTAACAAGTTAGCAACAAGACTGCAACACCACTACAGGCTCCCCCATTACAGAGCCTGTCATTGCCACTCAAGAATCTGTTGGAATGTGACAGCTTCACAGTGGAAGGTCACTTCCTCCAGTCACTTTTCCCCTGCTGCTTGGAGGCAACCATTCTGAGAAATGATTTGTTATGGTAGAATAAGAGGCATATTTGTTAGTTAATTCATTCTGTAAAACTCAAACGAGATGAAAAACAAGCACAGATCTGACAAATGGCATTTAATTATGTCTGAGCCTAAAATTCTTAATACATATTTATGCTGCCCTAAGTCATTCACAGCAAATCTTCCTTTTATTCTCTCAACTCACTCCAATTGTTGACATGTGGTGAGGGTGTTGGTGATGGGCAAGTCAGAGATATTCCATATTTTTTCATTATGGCACCTCTTTTTTTTTACCCCGTAACTTCCCGGGCCCCTGACCTCAACACACCACATGCTTTCCCAGAGTTGATGTTTGGTCAGTGAATGAGGTATTAACATGCTATATCCGGAGAGAAGAATATACACAACATTGTATCTTTACATAATACAGGTTGAACCTCTCTTGTCTGGCACTCTTTGGTTTGGCAACATCCGTAGTCTGGCATGATTTTAGTTAGCTGGATGTCCACTTCTCATGAGTGTGGCTAACTTTCCCACTGTCCCATAAAGTTTGTTTACAGCCACCAGTCCTGGCTCTCAGTGTTCTGTGCTGTTATTTAGCTCCAATTTACCCCTAAATGTCTTCTAAGAGCCCAGTAAGCAGTGGAAGTGTTGGTAATGCTGCTAGACAATATTGACCTCCTGTGCTTTGGGAAATTCCCTGGTTCAGCACTGGTCAGATCCTGAGAGTGTGGGAGTGCTAGAGATGTTCAACCTGTGCCTTTAATCCTGGATGATCCCAAAGCGCGTCTACACAGTGCTCCAAATTCTATCCAAACTTTCCCTTTCATAACTATAGTGTGGCTTTCAGTTATGAATACTGTGCCCATCTGCTTCTTAGTGAAGAGATTTAAATATACAATCCTGTGATCTGTGCTGCAACTTTGTACAGAAGAATTTTGTGAAAAATATCAGGATAGTTTCTCCGCACCCGCAATGCAATGCAGCCAGCTCTGGGGTGAAACATGGCAATTGTTTACCAGCAAGCCAATGATAATGTCTTACCTTTACTTTGCACGGCTGCAGCTAAATATGCCAGGTGCAGGGAAATACGGACTCAGGCACTTTGCTTTGTATGGATTGGGTGGGCTCATCAGATCTAACAAAATACTTGCATGTGCTTAAATTGGGCCAAATATAATCCTGTCCTTATCTTCTAATGGTGATAAAGATGGCAAACACTGTTCATTCAGCATAAACGATTATAAGGCATGTGTCAAATTAACTTCTTGTGTGACTCCACTGACTTGCAGGTGGCTTATTGCCTTCTTTTTTTCTCATGACCCAGATGAAGAACATCAGTGAGGTCTGTGGCCCAACATAATTTGATTAGTGTGTGGCTCTGGGGTGGGGCTGAGGATGAGAACTTTGGGATGTAGGAGGGGACTATGGCTTGGGGGAGGCCACGGCTGAGGCAGGAGAGGCTCACCTCAAGCAGGTCCTGGTCAGCGGTGCAGTGGGGGTGCTGTGGGAAGCTTCCTGCCTCTCCCGGCACCACAGACCATGCTGCCCCCAGAAGCAGCCAGCAGCAGGTTCCCAGTGAATTGAAGTATGGAGTTAGTGCTCAGGACAGGAGTAGTGTGTGGAGTCCTGTGTGAACTCTCTTTCTCCCCCTACCACCACCATGCAGCCGGGCCTGCTGCCGGCTACTTCTGGGGTGCAGAGCAGTTTGTGGTGCCAAGACAGGCAGGTAGCTGCCTTAGCACCCCCACTGGTCCCCTCATTTCCCTGCAACAACAAGGCCCAGTGCCTGACATTTCATGACCCAGAACTGGATTACAACTTGTAATTTAAAAACCTCTGCTCTAGTATCATACTGGGCATTTATTGATGGACTTATCATGAAGAGATTATACCTACTGAATCACCCAGCTTACTGAACCGTCACTTTCTACAGCACCTAGAAGTGCCTTGGATGCTTTCCACTGTCCACAAGTGCCCATTGGATGCTTTCCACTGTCATCTTGGTTTTGATTTGGAACCCAAGAACAGGTGTACGTCTGACTCTGCATGGCTTCCTTTGCTAGATCTGATACTGTCACAATCCCTGGTGGCAAGACACAGCCAACATCTTGCCATGGCAGCTAGAGGAGAAGCACAAATCCAGGAGGAAATTGACCCACAAGTATTACTACCTGCTCTCCCACCCTTTCTTTTTCCTTTGTGATTTTCTGCAACTGGCTTTTTAACATCATAGCCTTGCTAAGGTGCTGGAGATGTTACTTTCCCCCCTCCTTTCTCTTGGCATATTGCCATCAGAACTCATGATGCAACTCTGCTTCTGTTCTCCAGTGGGAAATTTCATTTGACCCTTTCAAGTGGGGCAAGAATTGATATTAGATTTGTGGATGCTGAAGTGCTTTTTATCTGAGTTCAACAAAAGAGGGACATTGAAAAGATTGCAGCTGCTCAGCTTAAGCGCTGTGCCTATTACAGAGTTCATATGCATTTACAAGTGGCACTGCAGCAAAGGTTCTCCTCACCCTAACAGATGTGCACCTAATTCACAGAAAACCTGTAAATATTTCCCGTCCGCTTTGCATGCTTTTCATACTTTTGGGGAAATGAGGGGTTTGACTGTCTTGCCAGCTCTTGCAGTGATCTAAAAGCTACTAACAGGCGTGAGATCATGGTGGTGTTTATCTTTTTAAAGTTTTCTTCTGGGTCTTCTTTTCTACAAGACGGACCTAGCATTGTGGAGCTATCGATAACCCCAGGCCGTAATTAAGTACTAGGAAGACCATCTCTTCATTTGCACATGCTGACCTGCATGTATAGCTATTAACCAACATATATTGAGGGGTATAATTAATTTGCCCCTATTTTCTTTTTTTCCAGCAATACTTCATTGATCCTAAAATGTTTTGCTCAAAAAAATCCAGGCTGCTACTCCGCTTGGACAAGGAGCTACTAATTCAATCTTAGCAATAAATATAAAATAAATTAAGAAAAAGTAAGTATTGTTCAATGTCCTTCAGCAACTGTTCTATGTAGAAAGAGTAGTAAAGTGTTTAGTCTCCAGAGACAACCCTGCTAAAAGTCAGGAAAGATGGACTCACAGACAACCTATGACATAAAAGTAACAACAAGAGATCTGCTAAGTTCTGAAGAGAAGGGGACACGTGATAGTGACTGAAGGGAAATTTTAAGTGATTTCAGAACACATAAAAGTGGTTCAGATTTTGGGCCTGCAGTTTGAATCTGGGGCCAGCTCTATACTAGGAGAAAAGATATGCAAGATACTTGACTAGCATAGCTGGAGCTGACATACCTTTGGTTGATTTTCTACAGTGTCCCCACTGTGGGAGTTTGATGGGAGAAACTCTCTTGTTCCTTACTCCTCATGATCCGGTAGAGTAGTAGAGTCAATGAGGGTACCATCAGGAGTTGATTTAGCGAGTCCTTACCTGACCTGCTAAATCAAACCCTGGTAGATTGATCTTTGCAGCTTTGATCTCCCGGGAAGTGGAGATAAGCCCTAAAAGTAAAGGAAGAATAATGACAAAAGCACTATTTATATCTGGATTGTTTTTTGGTCCTCCTACGTACTGTTCCACTGGTCTGGGATTGCTGAAGCACAGCTTAAGACTGGTTTTGCTCCTCCCACACCTGTCTTCCTGTGTCTTCATTGTGGCCCCAATTCAGGATAGCACTTAGATGGTGGCTTAGCTTTAAGCTAGTATGTAATTTCCATTGAAGTCAGTGAGACTTAGCACATACTTACGTGCTTTCTTGAATCAGTACATATACTTGAGGCTGGCTGGGAGTCATGCAGAACTGGCTTTATACCAATGGAGGAATTCCCTTATGCAAGGGGAATCCCTGGCTGGCTTTTTAAATCAGTGTGGGAACTGCACAAAAGGAAGAGGGCAGGGACTAGAAGATGGCTGCAGATGTTTCATTGTGACCAAAATGGACTTATGTCTGAAAACCAGCTAACGAGAACTGACATGGAAAACTTGTCCTCTATTAAAAGAAGTCCTCTTGTCACCCAAATGTGATTTTTGATTGTTGTAGTGGTCCCAACAGATATCTTCATGCAAGATCATAGTAGCAAAGAGAAGTTCTAAGGATAACATGGAAAATGATGTCAGAAGAAATGTCACAATGAGAGCTGATTGCACTCTGGCAAACTTTGTTAACTAGTAAGCTCTCTGCTTTAACCAATTTTCATCTTTACATGTAAGACCTTCTAATCTAACATCCATCACTGATGTTAACTCTCAGTCTTTCTTGAAGAGCCTTCTAAAATGGTCAAATACTTGTTCCATTGGAGTCAAGGGCCCACTACCCACTAATTTCAATGGGACCAAGATTTGGTCTCACCAATGGTGTATTTGTCTCTCTCACTGCTTCTTCTCACTGTTAGTTTCTCAGTGTTGTCCAAATTTGCTCCTCACAAGCAGATTACATCACATACAGATTACATAGAAATATCATGTAGTCATAGCGCCCCTAAGTTCTCCACTGCCCATCTTCAATTTCAGCCAGGCAAAGTGGTTGGAAAATGCTACCAGACCATTTTACACCTGTTTTGCTCTCAATTTACACTGGTGGAAAATGATTGCCTGCAGGCCAATGGAAATTCATGGTCCTGGAGTCTATGCTAGCATCCATTGTAGTCAATGGAAAGAGCCCCACTGAATTAAATAGACTTTAGACCAGACCCACAGAGGGTAAGCCATGACTTTCTACTTATCATAGAGGGAATCTTTTAATATTGAACCTCGTTAGATTTCTTTTGGGGTGCCCCCCTGGAAGTTCTACCACAGAGGACTTGCTTATTGCCCATCTATCTCAGACCCATTGGCAGCTAATGCTGTTCTTGGATGGGTTTTTTGTATCCTTAACCAGATGGTGGCTCATGGTACTTGGCTTGTAACTGCTCTAGTTATGATTTCAGCAGGAGAGCAAAACAATTTCAATGTAAATCCATGTAGGTTATGTTATATAGGCAAGATAATGGTGTTTGCATGTTCATTGGCTGGAATCTGTGCTGCAGTTGGTAGAGACCATGGTATTCAAATGAATAAATGTCAGAACGGTTACACTATAGAGAGGAGCTACCGATATGCTGTGAAGACAATTGGCAGAACAGTCTGCCCTTCACCACAGACTCTGGGCACTAAGAATGGACGAAGTTGTGGGAGATGAGATTGCAATAATGGTTATGAAGAAATGGAAGGGTTTTGCCATAAAACCACATGCCTAAAACAGAGAGTAGTTGGCAGAGACAATGATGGCTCTGGGATGATTCCATCTTTCATCTCTAGCTCACTGATCTATGCTGGGATATGTAAAAATTAATAAGGGTCTGCGATAATGATAAGGGGTCAGCCACAGCAGGCATTGCCCTTTAAACATGTTTTCCCCCTTTGTCCTGGCAGCCTTGAAAGATGGTTGCACTGAACAGTGTCTTGTTTTGTCTTCGCACTTGTTTTGTAAAAATACTTTCAGGGTTAAAGCACTTTCCCCCTCCCTATAAGCTGATGTAATGCTAATTCAACTAAAAAAACGGAAACAATAAATAGGGGCGGGTATAATTGTATTAATCACCTGCTTATTAATATTAATTATACAGATGTTGGCATTACTAAATGAGGTTTTAGGAAAAGTGGTGATAAACATGTAAATTAACATACTAAAATAAATAAAAGGGTGTAATTGGTGCCAAATTGTTGCCACTCAGAACAATGTGTTGGGCATCCAAAGTTAATGTGCATGGCCAATAAAGCAGTTCTGTTTACCCCATCTGCTCCTGCGTCCCCTGTTTCTTCTCTAACAATCTATATGTCTCTAACAATCAGCCAAACCACTTGACCCAACGTAGAAGGTGTAGGTGGGGTCTCAGTCCAGTTCCTACTGTGATCAGTGTTGGTATCATAAAAACTCCATCTCTAATATGTGGTGACATCATAAAGGCCAGAGCAAATCAACATGGAGACTCTTAGACCCTACAGCACTGGTTCTCAACCTGTTTACCACCATAGGCTACATATGTAGCACTCTGTGTTATGGGCTGCAGCTGTGTGCTTATTGGTTGCAAACGGTTCACGAGTTGAGAACCAATGCCCTAAAGATAGCTTTTTTCTACATAATCATTGAGGCATGCTGATACAAGGAAAATAGCACTGCCACCAGCAATGCTGTGCTGCGTTGGCTCCGTGGAGAAATATGGAACCTTGATCTGTGCAGACGTCTTTTTGGTCCTTTCCAAAGCATTATATTCGCATGCTTTTTAAGGGTTATATTTTTTAAAAATCATAAGTTTCAGGCATTAATGAGTCATGTTTTCTGTAGTTAACCTTTGGCTTTCAATTGTAATTCATGGTCCTTCGATCTCCAAGCAATGGATGTCTAGTTAGAACAACATCACACACTTAGCTCTAATGATATAACTGTATACAATTATTGTAGAACAGATGAAATTCAATCATTACATGATCTAAAGCTTCTTTCTCCTAAATAGTTCTATTACATTTGCAAGTCCCTTAAAAATCTATTATGATACTCATATCTCTTTAAGAGAAACTCCTATTCACTAAGCAGGACAAATATTATCAATTTCTCCCAGTCAGACTCTTGGTGATGTCTTTCTTATCTTGGCAATTTTCAGATGTCTGGAGTTCCTTATGGTGAGACTCCATGTTCAACATCTGGCACTTCCCCAGAGTTGTGGATTTTTATGGCTGATGAATGGTTCAGTTGGCTAAAGTCTGTTGCTAAATTCTAAAAGTTTTACAACATTCCTAGTACAATTCGGCATTTACTCTGTATTAGTAAAGGATTTAAGCCTTCAGCCAATGCATTGGTAAACTCAGTTTCTATAATGGTCAGCGGTAAATCACCTTTTCCTTTTCTATTCCTGTTCCCTCTCCAAATAGCTATGCATGATTTGACCCAATAATATCGTTTTCCTTCTCTTCTTCCTGCACCTTTCATGAGAATTTGTTGGGAGGGAGACTGGGAGTTTGCAGAAAAATTCAAGCACAGCTGGCAAGTGGGACTTTGCAGAGCAATTAGTGATTTTAGACTCCCTCCTTGTCCCAAGTGGCTCTGGCAGTTTCCTTTTATTCTTTAACATTGTTGGTATTATTTACACAGCTGTTTCTATAACATTTTTCTCTTATGTTGGTTTTATTTTTTTATATCTGTGTTTTGTTTTTGTTTATTTAGTGGCTTTTAAAAAGTATTCTCCTTTTAGATTTTAGGGTGGTATCAGTTTGTGTGGTCCAACTCCTCCAAGAGTAATTTTTATTGAGAATTTTAAAAAAATGACCAGACTTAACAGCATATAAATTTAAGACAGACCTGTGTTTATGATAGGCATATATATATGATTTTATGAAAACAGAACTCTCACAATCCAAAACTCATAATCAAGTAACTTCTGGTTGCCATGTGTCTAAAATAGTATCTTTTTTCATTTAATATTACCAACTGATTTTTTAAAAAATGTATGCATGCATATGTGTGTACACTTGCCTTCTGGATTTACATATACAGCTTCCCCAATAACATACAAAACTCAGGGATTTCTACACACAACAGGCCAGTTAAATAGATAATTGGCCGTTTGCAGCATAAATGCTCAATTTGCATATGATGCCACAATAAATAGCCATATAAATTATGCCTACACTTGCACATACATTTTTGAGAGTAGAGACCTTAAACATGAAGGTAAAGATGGAAAATATCCATCTGACGAGGACATAAGGCCAACTTCAGCATTGGCAAACAGGCCAATGAATTGGGCTCATTTACATTATCAATTAATTTGACCCAGTCCTTGTAATTAATATATGAAAACATTGTTTTTTAATTATGTTGTTTTTCCTTGTACATTTTTTTGAATAATATTTTATAACCCTCTCATATTTTTCCTCCCCACTCGCAATATATGAAAAATAGTACAATGTTCTTCTAGGCCAGGATTTTCAGGAACCTATAGTTAACTTTAAATGTTCTGGACATCCAGCACTCCCGTCATCAGAAGAAGTGGGCTGTGCTCACAAAAGCTCATGATACCATTTACATATTTTGTTAGCCTTTAAAGTGCTACCAGACTATTTGTTGTTTTTTAAGTTTTTCCTGTTACCGACTAACTCGGCTACCTGAGTAGCTTTTAAATGCTACTGTTAAGTACTGGTACACATGAAAATCAGGCAACTGTGATTCCTAAACATGATGTAGGTGCCTGATTTTACAGGTTGAATCTCTCTGGCACTCTCTGGTCTGGCAAGATTCGGGGTCCAGCATGATTTTAGTTAGTTGGATGTCCACTTATCATAGGTGTGGCCAAGTTTCCCGCAGTCCCATAACGTTTGTTTATAGCCACCAGTCCTGGCTCTCAGTGTTTTGTGCTGCTACTTAGTTCTGATTTACCCCTAAATGTCTTCTGAGAGCCCAGGTATACAGTGAAGTGTTGGTAATGCTGCTAAACAATATTGACATCCTGTAGTTAGCCAAATTCTCTGGTCAGGCCCTGAGGGTGCCAGACTAGGGAAGTTCAACCTGTATCCATTTTTGAAAAGGTTTGTGCTAAAGAACTGTATTTGTGGTTTTGTATATTTATGTATATAATATAAATTACCAGTACTTTTATTATATGTATGTTCATATAAATACCTAGAATATGTAGAACTCTCCTTAGTATTTTATTTAGGTGTCAAAGGAGGAGTCATATATGTGCAGGGGAGAAAGAAAACAAAAGTTTGACAAATGATTCTGATCAACCTTTCAGCAATCCATAGGAATTCACTCACAAAATGCTTTCGTTTAAACTTTCCGTGCTATGAATAGTAACCATACCTACTGTTGAAGTTAAAGCGTTCATGCTTTTTAACAAGTTAATTTAATATCAACATAAAACATCCAGACACAGAATTGTTTTGGGGGGGGGGGGCAGATTTGTACAAAGGGTATGGTTAGTTGAAAATGTTTCCATCAAAATAATATTTCCCATGATATTCCATGGCCAGAGGCTCCCATGTTGCACTGCAGTGACCCAGCAAGAGTGGAGATGGAACCTGGTCCGTGAAGGACAATAGGGCACTCAAATGTAAGTGGTACCATTAGGCCATTTCCAAATCAAAATTTTTTGTTTTAAAATTAAACTTGTTGGCCAAATGTTTTGGTTCTTTACCAAACACATTTCAGATTCAACTTTTCACTGAACAGCCAAGGTTTTTAGTGGCGGTGGGGAACCCCTATATTCCAGCCATTTCTCCTTGAATAAGGTTACATTGTTAGTTTAGTCCATGGAACCTTATTCTACACAAGGGTGGACCACATCTGTGTGTTGTTGCATTGAAGTCAATAGAACCAGGGCTGTCGACAAGGGTGGGCCAGAAGGGTGGTATGGTAACCCCTGCTGCTGCCGTGCCAGGCCCCCATAATCTCCTGGTCCATGTTGCTTGGGGGAGGGGGCAAAATGGCAGGGCTTGGAAAAGGGGTGGCGTGGGGGCAGGGTGGAGTCTGTGACAAAGGGGTGTACCATACCCTGTACCTGGGACACAGGGCAGGAGGTTGTCTCAGGCTTGTGCCAACCTTGGTACAGCCCTGTATATAGGTGTGTGTCTATTCTAATCATAGGTGAAAATACCCTGCATTTCAGGGGAGTTTGTCTCTACATCTGAACTTTATGATAAAGCCTAATGCCTTTAATGGTAATGTCCTAATTATTATGCACCAAAACAAAGCTTGGATGCAATGTGAAATAACTCCAAACATTGAGAGAGTTTTCAAGCTTCAGTTTGGTTTGTTACAGGCAAAGATATGGATTCTGTAAAAGATCCCAGCTTTGTTGAATATCTGTTTATATTGTAGCACATGTCCTATCTGCAGCAAGTAATACGTATGTTAACAAACTTTATTATAAGAACTAGTGATATTTGAAAATGACATTACCATAAAAAACATGGTTTTATATATATACATTTTAGCTTAGACAACAGAGTTTTAATGTTAAATATTTTTTCCTTGGTGTTCAGAGTTATTGTCCTTAGAATTAATATGAAATACATGCAAATATTTTATTTATAGACAAAATCTGGTGACTCTAAAAGGAAGCAAAACAAACCCCAACCTCACCCCAGCAAGGAAAAAAGGCTCTATTATTATGATTTTTACATTTAATGAGCAAAGTGCTGAGCAAAATAGCTGTCTCTGTTTAGCTGCCTGAACAATGGGAAAAGTTTTATGCAGCTCTGGAGCTGAAATGTTTTTGACAGTTTTCAATTTTAGCTCTTTTGATTTTGTAAGAAATCTGCAAAAATATGATTTTGAAAATCACCAGTTTCATGCTTTGCTCCTTTCTGAAAATTAGAATATATTGTCCAACTCCTCTTCACGTGCTGTGTATGAGGGATTCCTAGAGTGAAATAGGCAAGAATCAGTGCAGAGCTGTTGCTTAGAAACTGAGTTTCTATATTATTGCCTGATGTAATAGTTATATTGCCCACTTGCATCTGTTAACAAGCAGTACAACAGAATCCACGGGTACCTATAAAGGAATAAACCTGGCACTCATTACTCTGCTGCAAAATTCATAAATGTCTTTTCTTGCTTGGCCATGGGGAGAAAAACATTTTGCTCAGGTGCTAGTTAATAAAACAGGATATGTACTGACTCTATACATATCTATTTTATTTAGATTTATTTACTTGGCCCTAGGGAAAATTTTGTGTAAGAAAAATGTGGCATATTATTGTAATTACAATCTTGTAACACTATGGAAAGCCAGAAGCTGTATTTTTGGCTCTCAAGTAGAGTGTGGTAATAGGATCATCCTTATTTAAAAAGAAATAGGAAGTGCTACTGATTCATTTACAAAGGCAGGAGGCAGGGGCCAGGCGAACAAGCGTACCATTTTGTAGACCCCGGGCATCCAAAAATCATAACCAAGCCACTCTCATGTTACGGATAGTAGTTTGCCTAACCCCAAACATTCCAAAAGTATGAGTCACCCCCCCCAAAAAAACATGAGTGGCTTAAAATTAGATTTAAAAAAATAACTGGTAAAGGATCTTTGTATGTGCTCTCTGTATTTTTAAGCCTTTAGGATCCATTTGTTCATATTTTCTCCCACAACCATGAGGGCTAGAAGGTTTTTCTTTAACTTAGGCAGTGATACTCCCGAAATCACATGACTCCAGGAACTGGGCTTTAAGCAAAATACCAGATATTGTAAGACTCATACTAACATCACATGTGTTGGCAATGCTGGAGAAACATAAGTGCAGACAAATTTTCTCATTTGACTTTCAGAACCCATTGAAATGAATGGAGGAAAACCCATTGACTTTGGTACGCTGATGGTCTGCTGTCCTAAGACACGTGCGTAGGTTAGCGTGTCTAGTTTGTGGACACTGCCTCCAAAATAGTATGCCCCTAGTGAAGATTACATTGGGTAAATATCAACGACACCCCCATGAATGTCTTTCATCACAGGACGCTCCTCCATCTGGAAGCCCCTTATAAAGCCATACACTCGTATGCAACCGTCTTACTCTGAAAACAGAAGAATAGCTGTTATAGGGCACAGAAATGAATTGCTGTGAAGAAGTGTTCTAAAATGTGGTAATGGAGGACAGTTCCTGTAGCACTTATGTTGCATAAATAATCTTTGCTCCTGGGATTAGGGGCTAACCAGGCAAGTAAGATTTTTCAGGGTCAGGCCCTATATTAGAAGTAGAAAATGTTTAAACTTACCATTTGCTCTTCTTCACGGGCAGTAGTATTGTGATGACAAAAACAAATGAGGGGTGTGTGTATGCTTATTACAATGCATGGGGATTGATGCATGCAACTTACATGAGCAACTTAATGGGAGTTACACACATAAATCCCTGCCCTTCAACATGATAATACATAATATACTGCTTTAATTTTTAATTCACCAGGGTCTCCATTTTAGAGCATTTTCATATAGTTTGTCCTAATTATAATCATTTTTAATGACAGCTTAAAAATTTCACATAACTGTCTTATCACATATGGTACTTAATTTCTCAAGTGAACAGTTTTACTGTACAGTATTCTGGGAATTTTGAGAACAAAAACATGAAGAAAAAACGACTTTGTGTAATAAAACTAGATGTTATTAATTCTGCTTTATTTTATATACACCAGCGCTGCATTTCTCAGTCTATGTCTACGCTACAGGATTCTTGAGCAAGTGTGCGTCCACACTGCAAAAGCACATTGAAAAAGCAATGCGCTTTTGCAAAAGAGAGTGTCCAGACTGCATGGATGCTCTCTTGAAAGGAAACTCTGATTTCTATTTACAGAATGGCCACCAGGGCACCTGTGCTTTTTTTGATTGGCTCTTTTTGCACAAAAAATCTCTGTTTCCTGTCCATACACACCTTTTTGCGCAAGAGCTCTTGCGCAAAAAGGAGTTGTTCCTCATAGAAGGAGGAATACCTACACCAGAAAAACCCCTCTGTGCTTTCGTTTTACTTGCGTCAAAACGCACTTGAGGTGTGGACGCTCTGCGAGTTTTTTTTGCTCAAAAACTCTGTAGTGTAGACCTAGCTATAGAGAGTGAAACTGGCCATTTTGAAGATTGTTTGGCTTCTTCTAAGATCTTGCCTATGCTGGGAATTTGCACGTGTTGCTTCCCCAATACAAGTCATGACTTTCCTTGTCTACACTTGAGGTTCTGTACTAGGACAGCGACACTGATGCCGAACAAAATAATCCTATGTTCTTTTTAGCCTTCCACTCTTTTAAACACAGAACAGGTCCCATTTTCAAAATGGAATTGTGCAGATGGGATGTTAAGAGCACAATTTTCAGCACCACCAAAGAGATAGCTTTTCAAAGGTATTTAGGCACTTGAAGGTTCAGATAGGCACTTTTGTGGGTTTCTCACGGGGGTGAAAATAAAAGGGGGGATTTACTGGTGTACCCAGTGCTGGTGGTGTTGGCAAAATGGAAAGGGGCAGCTCTAGGCCTTTAGAAGGGGTGGGGTCTGGGGCGGAAGGGACTCCCCAGCCAGCTCTTCATGGCCAATGATACTGGGGTGGGCAGGAGCCCTGTGGCTGCAGCAGCAGAAACTGGGGGCTCCGGGCCCTTTTAAATTACTCGCCCCTGATGCAGCTGCCCCCTTTGCTCTCCTGTGCCAGTAGGTCCAGCGACACTTTAACGCTGATGCTCCTTTAGCAGGGCTTCCAACAGGACAGGTGGGGGGAGCAAAAGAACTGGAGACATTAAAAGCACTGCTGCTGCACAGCTTTAGCATCAGCCATGTGCAGGCTGGTACCAGTAACCTGTTCTGGTACCATATGCTATATCAGCCTGCACTGGCCCATTTCCATCACCGGTTTCTCAACAGGTTTCTTAAACCCCTAGATCCTGTTGATTTCAATGGGACTTAGACAGCTTACCAGTTTAGGCACTTTAGAACATTCCCCTAGGCACCTCTCTGCATCTTTAGGTGTCTAAATACCCGAATATATTGAAAATTTGGCCCTATGTGACTTAGGAGACTAAAGGCACATCTACACTGTAATCAGAAGTGTGAGTGCAACATACGTAGCTTGATCCAAGCTAACTTGGCTCTGCCTATATGTATGGCAGAAAGTTGTTCTTCTGATTGCAGATGTAGGTGTACTCCAAGTGTCGCTGAAAGTAAATGGGACCAAGGTATCTAAGTCACTTCTGAAACTTGTAGCATAAGCAATTTAGGACTGTCCTGTTGTTCTGTGAATAGCACCTTGCACAGAGGGGTGCTGAGCACTTTAGTAACACAGATAATAAGTTATGAGTAAGTGAATGTCAATTTTAACCTGCTCTGCACATTTTCACTTTCTTCTACAGCACCAGTTTTGCATACATAGGTCTAATTTTCCAGTAAAGAGGGAACAGCTATCCCAAATGAAATCTACTTCAACACAAAAGTATAGAGTGTCCATACTACCAAGCCTATTGTTTAGAAATAACAGGCCGCAGCATTTTAACTCTGTACTCCTGCTTTTAATCAGCAACAACACTAATTCTGAAACAAGTATTTTGAAATAATGGTAGTGTGGATGCTCTGGTACCGCTAATTTGAACTAGTTACTCTCCAGAGTAAATCAAACTAATTACTCCCCAGTGCTTCCGGGGGCTCTAAATCTAAGGGGGCACATCCACATTAACAGAGCCTGCCTCAGATTAATTTTTATGCTTCCCCGTAGTGAGAACATGCTAGTTCGAATTTGTTAAATTGGGAGTTATTGTCAAATTTAGTAATTTTGAAATAATATCCTAGTGTAGACATGGCTGTGTAGTGTTTACATAATATTCTTCATGCAATGCACAGTCAACTTGTGGAACTCCTTGCCAGAGGATGTTGTGAAGGCCAGGACTTTAACCAGGTTCAAAAAAGAGCTAGATACATTCATGGAGGATAGGTCCATTAATG
This sequence comes from Pelodiscus sinensis, assembly GCF_052426305.1. Lineage (NCBI taxonomy): Eukaryota > Metazoa > Chordata > Testudines > Trionychidae > Pelodiscus > Pelodiscus sinensis. Next base: position 42,572,431 of record NC_143062.1, read on the forward strand.
TCTATTAGCCAGAATGTGTAGGAATGGTGTCCCTAGCCTCTGTTTGTCAGAAGCAGAGTATGGTCAACAGGGGTGGGATCGCTTGATGATTTCTTGTTCTGTTCATCTGGGGGCACCTGGCATTGGCCACTGTTGGCAGACAGGATACTGGGCTAGAAGGACCTTTGGTCTGATCCAGTATGGCTGTTCCTATGTCCTTATCTAAGTACTGAAGAACCAAGAATATGGAAGGGAAATATCTTACAAAATTAGTACCCTTCGATCTGTCATGTTTCATAAAAACTAAATGATAAAAAAAGCATAGCACTCATTTGCTAGCTATATTTATGGGTATCTTTTATATATGGACTTTAGCTGGTATTGTTTCTACTGTAGGAAAAAATAATTTGGCTGCCACTGCAACATTTTAAGCTTTCACTGTTACTCTAAAATGAGAATCCCAGGAGAATTTTTAGTTGTCTTGTATTGCTCTTTTGCAAAGACTTTGGAAGTAAAAGTTTAAAACTGCCTAGTAACAGACAAATGACTTTTAAAAGCCAGCATTGTACTGGCTTGGGAGTGCTACAGGAAAAGCTACTTAAAGAAAGGGGGGGGGGGGAGGGATTACAACAGTACAAGAGCTAAGCAAGGCTAATTATTTTTTAAACAAATATATGGAGGTCATCTAAAACAGAATGCCTGAGAGGCCTTTTCTTACATGTGAATTGTCAGATCCATGTTGCAATGGGCATCCAAGCATAGAGCTGCTTTGTAACAGTGTTCCCAGTAGAAAGAGTTTTAGTGTATATGAGCAAAGCGCTATCAAACAACATACTATTTCTGAATGCATTAAGGCCAAGGTTTTCAAACTCAGGCCCCTAAAATTAGGCCAAGGAAGCCTAAATTTCAGAGGTGGCAACATGGACTTCAGTGAGGTCTGAGGCTGATGAGCACCTCTGGAAACTGGGCTACTTCTAGTTGGTATATGTGGAAATGAAGACATGGAGAACTTAACGCCGGTATTTTTAAATGTGTCTTTCCAAAGTGAGGCTGCTCAATAGATATTCAGCCATCTAAATAGAAGTGGTCTGATCTGAAAAATTGCTTAGCATCTGCTGCTCTCGTTAACTTCAGTGTTACTAGGCCATTCCTGGATAGCTGTGGAAGTGTGGATTCAATAGCCTACTTAGGCTAAGTCTACATTGCCATATTATTGCTCTGGGGCCTGTGGTGACTGGATGTGGGGGGGTCTGGCCAGGAAGGAGGGTGTAGGAGCTGGCTGGGGGCTTGTGTGTGTGTGAGGGGGATGGGAATATGGGGATGAGGGGGCACTGTCTCTGCATGCTTCCATTAACTGTGCTCTGCAGTTCCCCTGGGGGCTTTCTGGGTGCTCCTGCTTCTGTGGTGGGTAAGTGCAACTTTTTGGCTTAGAGGCATGAAAAAACATCCCCCCCCCAAGCACAGCAACTTACAGCGCTGTAAAGCACCAGTGTAAATAGTCTCCCAGAGCTGTTAGTTACTCCTTAGGTGGAGGTGGGTTACGCAGAGTGCTGGGCAGTGGTTTACGCAGAGCTGTCTCGGGTACGTCTACACTGCAGGGGTTTTCTGGGATACTGGAAGTATCCCGGAAAAACTCTGCCATGTCCAGGGAACACGTTTACTCTTCCGCTTTTTTTTTGCGGAAGAGCAAATGTGCTCTTTCAGAAGCCCCGTTTTCCTCGTTCTACAAGGAAGAAGGGATCTTCCAAAAGAGAGTTTTTTTTCCGAAATTTGGCCCAGTGTTGATGGGCCAAATTTTGGAAAAGCCTCTTCCGAAAAAAATCGGAAAAAGGTGCTCATTTTGTGTACCTTTTTCTGAAAAAAAAAAGGAGTAGTGTAGCCTCTGAGTTCGTTTTAAAACATTGCCAGGCTTAGCAGAGTTGACATTTAGCAGTGTAGACAATGCCTTAGCTTTGATCTGAGTGATTTGCCCAAGGTTATACAATGGGCGAGTGGAACACTTGGAACTAGAAATGGTTGTTTAACGGAGTTTGTTTATTTATACTGTGCGAGTGCCTGGAAGCTTCAGTGATGGACTACGTCAAACACAGAACAATAAGATGGCCCCTGCCCAAAAGAGCTTGCTGTCTTAGGGCTTGACTCCCAGTAACATTCTCTAACCGCTAGATTTGCTATCTCCCCACTGCTGTGGGAACTGGAAGGTATAAAGTCGGGAAACATGGGTGTGCTAGGAAACAGTTGGAGTTTTACTTTTTTGTTATGTTTTCCAAATGGCAACATGGCAGTCAGGGCTGGAGATGGCACTATGGGGGGAAGGAAGCTTGTCTCCGGGCCCTACAGGTGAGGGGGTACCTTGGGTGGAAGGGCTGAGCTTCTCAGTCAATGCTGACTGGGGCTCTGGTGATGATTGAAAGGGTCTAGGGCTCTGGCCACTGCTGCTTCAGTAGTAGTGGTAACAGCCTGGAGTCCTTTTAAATTGCCAGGCCCCAGGACAACTGCCCTTTCCTCCCCCCCCCCCCCCCACCTTGCATTGGTGGCCATGGCTTGTACAAATTTGCCAGGTCTTGGACCATGTGTAGTGCCTGTATTTTTCCAGCAGTGAGAATTGACGCCAGAGAGAAAAGCTGCAAGGTCTCCTGTTGCCACCCTCATTTCGTATGTGTCTTTTAGGAAGTGGGGTTGGTCTTGAACAACAACAACAACAACAATCCATCTCAGCCAACTCCTCTTTCTCCTCAAAAGGACAATGATCAGCATCTTTAATACCTTCTAAGAGACTGTCTCACAAGGGATTTTTCCCCCTCTGTAAAAACGCTCTACAACAAAAGGGATGTTGCTTAAATGAAAGCCTTTCTTAATACTTTACATTTCAGATGCTGTAACTGCTTTTCCGCCCCCCTCACATATGTTTAATAGAAGGTTAAAAGGATTTGTAATGGTGTGTTTGCCATGGTACTGAGCAGACTGAGTTCTCTGCATAGCAAATCCTGAAGTGTGTTTAACACTGTTGAATGTTGGCCAGCTTCAGGCTAATGGTAATGCCTTTGACTCTTTGGGGCTTTTATTCCATCCCCTACCACCGGAAGGTAGGTGCCTAAAGGCTTGTCTTCACTATGTGGTGGATCGATCTATCAGCAGTTGATTTATCGCTTTTGCTTAGACACAATAAATCAATCTCTGAGCATTCTCCCATCAACTCCAGTACTCCACCAGGATAAGACTAGTAGCCAGAGTCGACAGGAAAGCAGCCTCTGCTGACCTTAATGAATAGAAGACTCCACAGTAAAAATATTGACTACGGCTATGCTATTTGTAATTTAATTACATTAAGAGGAGCATTGCCAGCAGATCCAGAGATGTCATTATTCCCCTGTATTCGGCTTTGGTGAGGCCACATCTGGAGTATTGTGTCCAGTTCTGGGCCCCCCACTACAAAAAGGATGTGGATGCATTGGAGAGGGTCCAGCAGAGGGCAACCAAAATGATTAGGGGGCTGGAGCATATGACTTATGAGGAAAGACTGAGGGAGTTGGGTCTGTTTAGTCTGCAGAAGCGAAGAGTGAGGGGGGGGGGATTTGATAACAGCCTTCAACTTCCTGAAGGGAGGTTCCAAAGAGGATGGAGAGAGGCTGTTCTCAGTAGTGACAGATGGCAGAACAAGGAGCAATGGTCTCAAGTTGTGGTGGGAGAGGTCCAGGTGGATATTAGGAAAAACTATTTTACTAGGAGGGTAGTGAAGCACTGGAATGGGTTACCTAGGGAAGTAGTGGAGTCTCCATCCCTAGAGGTGTTTAAGTCTCGGCTTGAGAAAACACTGGCCGGGTTGATTTAGTTGGAATTGGTCCTGCCTAGAGCAGGTGGCTGGACTTCATGACCTTCTGAGTCTCTTCCAGTTCTATGATTCTATGACAGGAAGGAAGGGGTTAGTGTACACAAGGCCTAAATCTGGGATGGAAGCAAGTACATCTCTCAAATCAGAATTAACAGCCAGGAATCCTTTCCTGGAGTTTGGTCCCTATCTTGAGTCATCCTTTCTTGAAAAGAAGAAGAAAAGGACAAGGTGCGGTTACTCTTATAGTCAAGAGCCCAGTGGTTCAGGCACTCACCTGGGAGGTGGAATGCCTTTGTTCAGGTCCTTGCTCTGAATCAGGCATATTCTAGAGGACTGGAGCCAGGTCTCCCACATATTGGGGGAGTGCTCAAACCAGCAGGAGCTCCACCACCACCTTTTCCATTTTGCCTGGGGTCCAATTCTGTAGGTAGCTTCTGAGCTTATGCAAGGAGTCAGGAGCCACAGGCAAGCCAGGCACAGGAATGTCTGAGAATCCCTTCAGGGCTTAGGAGGGCCCTAAGTCCCAAAGCAGCTAGGTGATGCCAAAGGACCTTACTGACAGAAACTTAGGGACTTAGGCACCTTTTGGGTGAGCCAAGGTTTTTGAGGATCTTAGGACTTAAAAAATTACGTAAGTGGCAATTAAGCTCCTAAACCCCTTAGTGGATTTAGCCCTTGATCTTTAAACATGGCTGTGTGGGAAACATTGCCACCTGTAATCCTTCAAATTTACTAATGCTTTCATGTACAACTATAACAGTAACTTGGAATGAGCATTCCACAAATATGCAAATTGTCTGTCAGATTGGACAGGCTGCATGCGTTTGAAGTTGTGTTGACAGCCTACAGAGAAAAAGGCATTCTCAGCTCAAACATGGAAAAGATGTTTATATTTCCCCCCCTCTAAAAACATACTTTTTATGTTCTTAGTTGAGATGGAAGCAAACTGCAAAATTTGAGTTGGGATCTGGGGCTGGGTAGTGAACTCACCATAGTGAGGGGATCGTTTGCCTCACAATTTTTTGGATCCCCCCTTCTTGGAATAGGTTGGCCAAGCCATAACATTCAAATCCAGATCTGGGAGCAGATCCCAAATGCCACAGACTTCACTGTGAATTTGGAAGTGACTTTTTGGTCTGAGCCTCTCTTTATGTCCGAGAAGGCTAATTAAAGAGGAAGCAGCACAGAATATGTCGTCATACTCTAGAACGGTGGTCCTCAAACTTTTTTGTCTGTACCTCCCCATCCCATCTGTTCTGCTCCTTGGGAGCCATCACCTGGAGCTGGGGCTGAGAGCAGGGCTAGGGTTTTGTGAGCAACGTTCCCTCTAATATTTTCCCACCATGTGGGTTTTTTTTCTATCTATGTGTGGAATATTTTTTGATGTGCTCTTAGGCATGTGCAACCATACCCCACCAGTAGAAATGAACAACCGAGTTGTGAGCAGTCTGCTAATCACCTGAGTGGCATTTGACTCTCTTCCGAGTGGTTGCACAGTGTTCAACGTCCAGGGAATACCGGGAATCAGGGAGTGGGGGCATGATCAGGGATGAGAGCTGCAGCCTGACACAGAGCTGAGAGCCAGGGGCTAAGGTCACACCAGGCTGGGGCTGAGGGCAGGGCCAGAGTGGAGCTGGGGGACGCAGGGGGGGCTGGGTGAAGTTCCCTCCCTGCCCCATAATATGGGCCGTCTTGGGCTTCGCCACCCTCTGAATGTTCTGCTGTGCCCCTGGGGGGGGAGCACCCCACAGTTCAGGAACCACTGTCCTAGAAGCAGGTAACTTTGTCATTGGAGGCAACACCAGTGTGTCGCCTGACATAGCAGGGCCAATCAGCAGCAAGAGAAGCTGTGATGCTCAGAACCCTTGAAAGCTGAGAAGCCCCAAGGAAGGTTGATTCACAGCAAACATCAATAGACAAAGAAAGAAAAGGAAATCTCTTCCACCTAAATAAAGAGCTCAGGACACAATTTTCTTTAATGTGCCATTGGTTTTCTTCCTTGAAGATTAAAGAGAAATCAAAATCCCTCTCACTCCATCATGTGGGCATGTGGCGGGCATACACAATTCTGTGGCCTTGGCATGTTGTTCTATCCAATTAGGTTTTACTCTACGTTGTAGCTTGCCATAGAAAGTATTGCGGTTTAAGTGCATTAAGAATTGTGATTCAGACAGGAACCTTATTTAAATATTGATTCCTATAGCACTGTTGACATTTCTTGGCATATGTACTAGGTATCAAAAGGTCAACGACGATAGGGATAATCACCAAAACAATCATTCAAGTTGCACACACTTTTTTCCCCTGTTCATCCAAAATTTAGTTTCAGGGGGTAAGATTTGTTGAAGAAAGTGGGAAATACCACATGAAGGGCCAAGAGATTAGAAAGCTGCTTAGAGATTGCAGCCCTTTAAGACCTTTGACTAGGGGCTTTTATTCTGTCCCCTGCCACAGGATGGTAGGTGCCTAAAGGATTGTATTCATGATGTAGTGGATCAGTCAACCAGCAGTTGATTTATTGTGTCTGCTTAGATGCAAAAAATCGATCTCCGAGCACTTTTCCATTGACTCTGGTACTTCACCAGGACAAGAAGAATGCATAAGCATAAAGTCAGCCTAGAATTTGTCAAGTAAAGGACCTGTGCCACGGCAGAGCAATGCTAATTTAAAGTCATGGCTAGAAAGGGAAAGTTAGAGAAATTGAGCTTTTCATGAATATGGCAAACGAGCACTTCATGCATTCACTAGCTAATTTTCAAATGTGGTCTTCTACATAGATTGCCTATACCATACAGCTGGATACTCACATCCACATCTAAAACCCCAGCCTCTGAAGTACTGAGAACTTCTGCTGCAATGAGATCCAGGTTTTGGGCTTAAGTGTTTAAGGGTTAAGTGTTTATTACGTTCCAGGCTTTGGCTCTATGAGTATAAATGTTGTTTAGATAACCAAAGACCAATGTGAACCTAAGGGGCTCAGCTCAGCTGCAGAATAGACCCTTTGCATGATCTTAACAGCTACCTGGGAACTCCCCCACTGTATGGGGAATCTTTGGTTATTATAGCAACCAGTGGAGTAGCTATATAGAACCCCTTCGAAGACCTGGGATTAGGGGGTAGGGCTAGGAAAAATGGGCTCTGCTACATTCTAATTATTCCCAGTGGCAAGATAGGCCCCTAAGGCAATTGGGTATAAAGAAGAGCCACTCTAGTTTTGCCCTTGTGTGACATCATTGACTTCCTTGCAGTTTCATCTGATTTGCTCAGCATGAGAGAATTAGGGCCATTGTCTGCCCCAAGAAATCTGGCCTGTATAAAAAACTGGCTGCTGTATGTTTCGTTTTTGCTGCACAATAACACATGCGCATTCAAAGAATCAAGATGGGCAACTGTTTGATCAAAAACTAGGTCATTAAATTCTTTAAAAAATCAACATTAAAGAGCTAAGACTCAACCACAAAACCAAGGAAATATTGTCACCTTTTGCTTCTTGACTGTGCCTTGGAATATGGGAGATGCTCATAGAGCATATTCCTAAAGCAGGCTGCCTGACAAAGCGGGGGCTAGGTGAAAGGGAGATTACACAGCATATGTGTGGGTATTTTGGAATTCTATCAATTTATGCCAAACCGTATTTAAGCAGTCACATTAGAGGCTTAATTTTTTTGTATAGGTAGGCATTGTTTGCCAATGGCATCAACAAGAAAAGGAAAAGTGGCTCTAGATAGAATATCTTCAAGGAATATTCTTTAAATCAGTCTCCCAATAGCAGCAAAAGTGCCACAAAATGGTTCAGCACAGAAATTAAAACCCAACAGTAAAAAGCAAACAACCCCCCCCTCCCCCAAAGAACACAATGTGACAAACACACACAGCGGTTTTCAGAAGTAGGCCTCAAGCCTGTTATGTCTGCTCATAGTCCATGTAGTATCCAAAACAAGTGAGCGCAGGGGCCATGCTACGGCCAACTTCCTAAGAAGAGATAACTCAGTACGAGTTATGAAATCATTTGACAGAGGCCATGTTCCAAAGGCATCTGAAATGTCTTATTTTAAAGATTATAAAGTTAGGAATCAAAAGGGGTCTAATGTGAGAGACTTGCCTTTCAAATGCAACAAATGATTATACCTGTCAAGATTTATGGACAGATTTATTTATGTTGACAGTGTGACCACTAATAGTTTGACAAATGAGAAGTTTTGACAGGTACATTCAAGCGTGTTTTCTCCGATTTGAAAAAGGAAAATGAGTGAGTTATGACAACCCTGCAATCTATATTGATACATCTACATTTAGGCCCCATCTACGGCAGTAGGCACATTCTGTGTTGCTGGATGCCAAATTGAGAAACCCAGAGATATTCTTGAGCATCAAGGCCCCGCTGCCTTATTGCATTGAAAAAGCATTTTAAGGGGCAAATGTAAAGAAAACAGGAATGAAGGCACTTAAATCTGGTGCTACCTGTCAGAGGTTGGCTTCTAATGTTGGATGACAATCAGAGGAAGAAAAGTAGGTCCCTAGCTTGATTGCTTTCTCAGGGGCCTTTATATTTAATGCTTGTCAGATAGGAAAATGTCTTTTTGAGTCCCAGCAAACCTAATCCCCTCCTCCAGCACAAACGCCAAACCTCATGTGTCACATGTGCATCTAGTTAACTCAAGCCAATCAATACAACAATAAAGCTACAAAGAGTTATCATTCTTCAGTAAGACCTGATCCAAAGCCCACTCCTCTTATATCATTTGGAGTGCCACTGTTTAGAAAGAAATCATTGGAAACATAGGGCTTGCGCAGTTGCAGGTGTCCATTTATTTCATAACACAGAGCTAACTAGAACCAGATCAAACCAGCTGGGCTGACCCCTAGTGACATCACTCAGTGACTATAACAACACGATCTAGATCTCCAATCCCAATACACAACTCCTCACATACCACTGACTTCCATGAACTGTTGCTAAGACACTGAGATTTATCCCTACAACTCTGGAAGACTCAGACTAGTATGTCTTACACGTGGCTTTCATTGAGCAGGTGAGTTACTCCTCCTCCGAGTGCCTCATCTGTAATCTTCTCACAGCTTCTGACAACCAAGGTGCGAGAGATTGAAGTCGGGATCCACCTTTATTGTTTTAGGGGCTGTCGTCTTCTCAGTGGTAAGTGTGGATGAAACAGCATTTGGTACAGTGTCACGTTTGGATAACTGGTCTGGGTTGCACTTTTCAGGTCACAAGTGGCTTGAATTAGCAAGATTCACATGGCCTTGGAAATAAATGCAAACAAACAACAGACTTATTCATTTAACAACGAGACCATGTGCATGCCCCTCATTAAAAGCGAAACAAGGTTTCCATACATTAATGTGACTTTGTATTTTCTCTCTTCTAAGAGCCCATCCTTTGTCTTTGGCAGATTAAGCTAGCGCTAGCTACCCACCCTTAAGGGATAGTGAGAAGTGGGTAGCCAGTATTTCTGAACCAGGCATATGTCTGACATCAAAATGCATTTAACTGAAACACAATGGGTAACGTTGTTAATGCAAAAACATTTTGGTCTTTCAAGAAACCATTAGGTGACATCAAGGGAGGACTGGAGTTATAAAAAAGAATGAACCTTGACAGGCAGAGCTAACTATTATTCTTTCACCAGTGTAGTTGCCCCCTGGGAAACCTTTGGAAGTTGCATTAATGATTTCACATTTGCTCATGGTAGCCCATCTGAGCTGGTGAGCACCATTTGATTCAGCCTGGGTATGAAATTCAAGGGAACTGTGTGTCATCTTATTTGTGAAAGATGCAGAGGGAAACCTATCCTCCACTCCACTGCGTTATGGAGAGGAAATGTTAGACCCAGTCTCATCCTGCTAGATCAATTTTGCATCTTGTTTTCCTTGAGCAAGGTAAAAAAAAAAAAAACAACCCACTCTCTTTGCCACTCATTTTGCACACGCTAGTCTTTGTTATATAAAATTCTGCTCTGTAATTACCAGACACTGCCGGGGGAGTGGTTAATCTTTTAAAGCAACATTATGAATTATAATACCAAGTGTATACTTCACGCTAGTAATCCTGCAGTAATGCAAGCAATATTAGCATGTTCTGGGAGGCAGAGGACTACCAGGGGACCAAGGATCTTCCAGGAGAAGAAAAGGAGGAGGGGAGGGAATTTCTTGGTAATGAAAACGATGTCATGTTTAGTCCCACAAGCGAAAAACAAACTAAATATTTATGATGAAGAAAAAAGAATAAGGAGGCTTAGGGTATCATTCAGTGTAGAATGAAATGTTACCTAATCTAAACATTTACATACATAACAGAAGGCTAATGTATGCTGTACTCAGACTGATCAAAGAGACTAGAAAATTAACTGTAACAACAGCAGAAAAGTAACAGCATTGGATGGTATAGCAAATGTCTGGTCTTTGATACAGAGTAGGGTCTTCTATTCTATAGGTATAGACTGCACTAGCACAGTAAGACCTTGGTTTTCTTTTGGGTCCATGCACCACTAGCAGGATAAAAACAATTAACACTAATAATATTGTAATAAGAATGAGGTGGTTTGCTCTTCTTTGATTTCAGTGGAACCAAAATTAGACCTTTGCTGTATGAAGTGCTTTCACCTACGTAGACCTCAAAACCTGACCTAAAAGAATAACCTCATTAGATTTTAGCAATAGTAGGCTCTTATATTCTAGGTGGACTTGCCACTAGAGGACATGATGCATATTGCAAGTATGCTACACAGGTATTCTTTTGAGCTCCGTAGTGTTCTTTCTTCAAAATGTCCTATTTAAGCTGTTTTTTGTTTGTTTCCAGTAATTCCTCAGGGATAGCTCTAACAAGTACAGTTTTCTTATTGTGGTGCTCTTTCTACATTTTCAACTTCTTGCCTTTTGGATGAATGGTCCCTATAGAATAGAGGTAGCCTCTGGTCCTGCAGACACACACAGGTGTATTGACCTTACCCCCATGAACAGTCTGGGCAAAGCTGAGCATGTGCAAAAGTATCTGTATTTTGCAAATTGGTTTGGGATCCTTCAGTATGAAAGTTTTATATCAAGCCCTTTCTATGCTGGAGTTCAAATGGTGTTCGCCAAATGTATGTTTAAAGCCAGCTCTTCCTAACAAGGTGCTGATAAAGACACTTTTTGTCCACCAAACTCCACGGGGAAGGAGCCCTGTGCTCATTTGCAACTTCACTGTGGTCAACACAATGAGGAATCCCGTGGCACGTTAAAGACTAACAGATTTATTTGAGCATCAGCTTTCGTGGGTGAAACCACTTCGGCAGACATCTTTAACGTGCCACAGGACTCCTTGTTGTTTTTGCAGATACAGACTAACACAGGCTACCCTTCTGAGAACTGAAGTCAATGGGATTTCTGAAAATGTAAAAGGAGGGAGAGATAAAGTCCAGTCCCCTGCTCTCATAGCAGCACCAAGCACCATTTAGATCACCCCTGTTAGATATTTAAGAGGAAGTTAGATACATATCTCCAATCTTAGAGATTCCACAACCTCCCTAGGCAATTTATTCCAGCGTTTAACCACCCTGACAAGATGTTTTTCCTAGGCTATGTCTACACTACAAGTTTTCTTGGCAAAAAATATGCTAATGAGGGACTTATTTGCATGAGTCGCAGTCTCATTTGCATATTTTCTGCCAATCCATTTTTGCGCTGGGGTTTTTGTGCAAAAACAAGCTGTGTGGACGTTTAATTTTTGCGCAAAACCCCCTTTCCACGCAAGATCGGTAAACCTCCTTTTTTGGAGCATAAGGATCTTGCAGGCAAAAGGGTTTTTGCGCAAAAAGAAAATGTCCACACTGTTTGTTTTTGCGCAAAAACCCCAGCGCAAAAACGAATCGGCAGAAAATATGCAAATGAGATCGTGACTCATGCAAATGAGCCCCTCAGTGCATTTTTTTGCTGAGAAAACTCGTACTGTAGACATAGCCCTAATGTCTAACGTAAACCTCCCTTCCTGCAGTTTAAGCCCATTGCTTCTTGCCCTATTCTCAGAGGCCAAGGAGAACAATTTTTCTCCCTCTTCCTTGTAACAACCTCTTAGGTACTTAACAACTACTATCATGTCCTCTCTCTTCCAAACTAAACAAACTCAATTCTTTCAAAATGCAGGACAATGTAGCACTTTAAAGACTAACAAGATGGTTTATTAGATGATGAGCTTTCGTGGGCCAGACCCACTTCCTCAGATCAAATAGTGGAAGAAAGTAGTCACAACCATATATACCAAAGGATACAATTAAAAAAAATGAACAAATATGAAAAGGACAAATCACATTGCAGAACAGAAGGAGGATGCAGGGGAGTGGGAAGGGGGAGGAAGGAAGGTAAGTGTCTGTGAATTGCTGATATTAAAGGTAGGGAGAGTGGGATGTTTGTGAGTTAATGGTATTACAGGTGATAATTGGGGAAACTGTCTTGGTAATGGGTGAGAAAGTTCAAATTCTTGTTAAGTCCTTGTTGGCAAGTGTCGAATTTTAACATGAATGACAGTTCAGAGGATTCCCTTTCAAGTGCAGATGTAAAAGGTCTTTGTAGCAGAATGCAGGTGGCTAAGTCATTTAGAGAGTGTCCTTTCTGGTTAAAGTGGCAAGAAACTGTTTTCTCTTTGTGATCTTGTCTGATATCTGTTTTGTGGGCATTAATCCTTTGGCGAAGTGTCTGAGATGTTTGTCCAATGTACATAGCAGACGGACACTTTCGGCACATGATAGCATAGATTATATTTCTGGATGCGCAGGAATATGTGTTCTTGATCTTATAACTCACTTGGTTAGGTCCAATAATGGTATCAGCAGAATGAATATGTGGACAAAGCTGGCAACGGGGTTTGTTGCAAGGGAAGGTACCAGGGTTGGTATTAGTGTGGTATGTCCTGTGGTGGTTGATAAGAATCATCTTGAGGTTAGGTGGTTGTCTATAGGAGACTATGGGTCTGTCTCCCAGAGCCTCTTTGAGTATGGTATCCTGTTCCAATATAGGCTGTAGTTTATTGATAATGTGTTGGACAGGTTTAAGTTGGGGGTTGTAGGTGATGACAAGTGGTGTTCTATTGTTGGTTTTCTTGGGTCTGTCTTGAAGTAGATGGTTTCTAGGTATTCGTCTGGCTCTTTCAATTTGCTTTTTTATTTCTCTGGGTGGGTAGTTGAGATTTATAAATGCTTGGTAGAGATCCTGAAGCTTCTGGTCTCTGTCAGTGGGGTTAGAGCAGATGCGGCTGGATGCATAAGACCCACCGACTCATACAGTTACCTACATGCATCCAGCTCCCATCCAGAACACACCACACGATCCATCGTCTATAGCCAAGCCCTTCGATACAACCGCATCTGCTCTAACCCCACTGACAGAGACCAGAAGCTTCAGGATCTCTACCAAGCATTTATAAATCTCAACTACCCACCCAGAGAAATAAAAAAGCAAATTGAAAGAGCCAGACGAATACCTAGAAACCATCTACTTGCTCTTCTCTCAATCCTCTCCAATTTCTCCATATTTTTCTTGAAATGTGGTGCCCAGAACTGGACATGGTACTCCAACTGAGGCCCAATTAACATTCCTGTTAATGCATCCCAGAATGATGTTTGCTTTTTTGCAAGTGTCACACAGTTGATTCATATGTAGCTTGTGGTCCACTATGACCCTCTAGATTCCTTTCTGAATATGAATACAGGCAGTCCCCGGGTTACGTACAAGATAGGGACTGTAGGTTTGTTCTTAAGTTGAATTTGTATGTAAGTCGGAACTGGTACATATTGTAGGGGAAACTCTAGCCAAACATTTCTCCAGAGCTCAGTTTTATTCTCCCACACCTCACTTCCCTCAGTCCTTTATTCTCAAGCTGAGGTGTCTGCTGAGAAAAGCTGCTCCATGTCTCCCTGGTCTGCTGGGAGGGGTGCTAGCTTTGCGTCTCCCTGGTCTGCTGGGGGGAAACAGCTAGTGCGGGGTTGCCTCACCCCGTTTGTAAGTAGGGATCTGATGTAAGTCGGATCCATGTAACCCGGGGACTGCCTGTATGTGCAATTGTTGAGGCATTCTTATGTAGAAACACTCTAGAACTGGTTCTCAGTCTTTTCAGACTTCTGTGCCCCTTTTAAGAATCTGAAGTCCAAGCCCTGATGCTAAGGGCTGAGGCATGTAACTCAGCTTCATGGGGCTCCTTGTGGTACTCTGGGCAATTGTCCTGCTTTCCACTCCCTAATTCTGGCCCTGCACTTGTAAACCCTGCCTCCCACAACTCATCCTGTGAGCCCCCTGGGTTAAGAAACACGAATCTAGATGAGCTGATGTACCTCCAGAGGGGCCTGTACCCCTGGATGAGAACCACGGCTCTAGAACATAATAGACAATAGTAAGTTCACTATAGCCTTTTGAAACAAACAGAAGAATTCTATAGCTTAGCTATGCAATAATAACATAATAATGTGCTATCGGATAGTTTAACAAACCTACAAAAAGGATAAGATTTTTTTCTTATTCTACATAACTTGTTTATAAGACAAGTTATAACTTGTCTCCTATAAAAATAACAATGGAATTATAGAGTTATGTTGCATTCCTTTAATCTTTTCACCTAGGGATCTCAGTATACTTTAAAAATAATTAATACAGCCTGACAGTTCCCCTTTTGGGGTGTGAGTTACTGTTATAAATGAGGAAACTGAGGCACCGTGAGATTAAGTGATTTGCCTCAGGCCATACACAAAATCTGTGAAAGAATTGGGAATAGACCAGCATGTGGATTTCCTATAGAGACTCCAAATGTAATCTGAGGGTAGTACATAGAGCATTTAAGCACGTATGGAAAAACTACCACGTAACTTTTTGAGAGAAAATTTATTTTCTCTCTGGTTAAAATGTGCTAAGATTCCCTGGTTTATCTGAACAAGTAAACCTAAAGATAACAGTTTAGTAACCCAGGGTGATGTTTACAACTATACTGAATGTGACAGCTTTCAAAGTATTATGTATATTTCCAGGGTTGTACATGTATAACTCTGACAGCATGTCAGTTATAATTTTTGTAAAAAGAAAATGGGTATAATTTATTATGGTTCACATATAGAATACCTATAAATGTTTCAGAATAAAATACTAATGTTTGCATTGCTGTTGGGTTCCTATGCTTTATCAATAGAGATAAAAATGTTTTATTTGACTGGGTCTTTTCCTTTCTCCTCTTTTATAGTCAGTTTAAACATGATTTGTTAGGGTTCTTCTTCGATGATTAGCTAGACATTCGGCTGTAGCAATCACTCCCCATTTGGTCTGATCCTGCACAACCACGAAGACTTTACAGCCTGAAAGTCCAACATCGGGACAGACTTGATGAAACCACATAGCAGGGGCTTTGCCTATGCGCTGCCTTCCCTCCCTACATGGTAGAATTGTATCCCGGATGTTATAGGCCATCCAGAGAATGGCATTCTCTGGAACATTCTGTGGTAATCTTGCAATATGTCCAAAAATATAAGTTGCTGCCTGCGAACAATGGTCCCAATAGTCCATAGACCCAAATGACCATAAACGTTTCAATTGCGGAGGAAGTCATTCCACTTTATGCCCAATATACAATGTTGACATTTTGTGCGGAAAGCCTCCAGCTTTGTCCAATCTGCACAGCATAGTGTCCATGTTTTGTAGCTGTACCACAATATGGGAAGGATACAGCCTGAATAAATCCTGAATTTGGTTGTCATATTAAGATGTCGTTGACTCCATATCTATTGTAAACCGATGCAGATGCTGCAATGCCAATATGATGGAGAATCTCTGTGTGAGAATTGGAGGAGCTAGCAAGTACAGGGTTAACTGCAGACAAATAGAACTAAGTGAAATCCTTGCACAATAGAATGGATTCCTATCCACAAACAAGACAATTTACAATTAATTATAAGAGAGGTGGGTTTCAATTTTCTTGGCCCACTTCTATGGCGGTTGCTCATGTGATTGATGGCACATGTGAATAATACCATTTGGTAGACATTAGCCTCACTTTTTATACCGTTGTTCACCTTTCCATGTTTGGCACATTTTCATGTTTTAACCGGAATTTTTAAGTAGTGAACATTTGACATGAAACCTGAAGCTTCACATTTTGAGGTAAACGATAGCTTAGTCTATACATGACATTAATACAAAACTCTTTTAACATACTAATTCAGTGTAGTTTCTTGTCGAGTTCTTTTATTTTTGGGGGGAAAACTTAAAAAAACAACAAATAGTCTTGCAGCAACTTAAAGACTAACAAAACATGTAGACGATATCATGAACTTTTGTGGGAGCAACCCACTTCTTCATATGAAGTGAGTTGCGCCCACAAAAGCTCACGATACCGTCTACATGTTTTGTTAGTCTTTAAGTTGCTGCAAGTCTATTTGTTGTTTTTTAAGTTTTTCCATTTACATACTAACTCGGCTACCCCGCTGAAGCTTTATTTTGTGGGTCATTTATACAGTACTGGAACTTCTAAAAGTATTTTGTGCCTGAGACTGATCTCACATATCCCAGAGTGTATCATGCATAACGCCACTGAACAAAACAGCATTGTGATGTCTGTGAAATCCTTACGTTCAGAATCAACCCCTTTGGATGAACCCTAATACATGCATAGGTATAAAATTCTGCAAGCCTGCACAAACAAGAGGAGTTAAACTGATTTGTTTCGTAGTCCGTTATTTGCTGCTTTTCTCCTGTCTCTGAGCTAGATAAAGATTTTTACTTAGGAAATAAAGTGCAAGAGAGACAGGGGATCTCTCAGCTTCTTTTGTTAGCACTGCAGTGAGGTGTCCTATGAGCCCTATGGGTATGTCCATGCTGTAACTAGATGCCGATGGCAGGGCCACAATAGCCAACTTGGTCTGGCGAGGTTCAGGTGAAAGGGCTCTTTAATTGGGGTGTAGACATTTCTCTGGCGCCCTCCCCCTTTGCAGGGTTCTGGACCCTGGACTCCAGCCTGATCCCAAAACATCTACACTCAGTGGTGCTGGAACACATTTAATAGTGTGTGGGGGGGAGCAGGTGGGGGGGGCTGAAAGGCAGACTCTCTGCCCTGTCTGCTCCTCTCCCCCTCCCCCCCCGAGCTGTGGCTGGGAGTAGGACCACGTCTCTGGGATGGAGGGACCTGGGCAGGAGTAAGGGGGCTGAGGCTGGGGATGAGTGTGAAGAGGGACCCGGGGTGGAAGGCCAGCAACCAGAACCACAGACATGGGGTCAGCAGATGGGATCGTGGTTGGTGGGGCAGGTAGTGGTTTTGGTTTTGGAGCTGGCAGCAAAGCCCCGGGAGTCAGGCTGGGATCCCCCAGGTGGGGGTCACGGTGGAGCCTGGTTTTAGGGTTGGCATCCAGAACTCTGTGTGCAGAGTCAGAAGCAGAGCCTCAGGTAATAGCTGGGGGTGCTGCAGCACTCCCCCACACCCTTTGTTCTTGCATCTATGTTTACACCGCAGTTAAACAGTTCCTTAGCCGCATCCCCGTGAGCCTGAGTCAGCTGGCCTGGGCCATTTGCTGGTCTCTAATTGCAGTGTGTAGACATATTCTTACTACACTCTGACAAGCCCTATGAAACTTTATGCTCTTCCAAGTTTTCAGTGGAACTGAAGTCTGATGTCTGTAAGGTCCAGAATAAACAGCCAAATAGTGACAAGGAATTGAGATCTACAAACCCAACGGCTCACTGAATTGCTGCAAATATTCTGAATATAATTTTGGTTTTGGTGAGTGAAGACAGAGAA